>NC_079163.1:136331858-136635880 GCF_947563725.1 Argiope bruennichi
ATTTTTCTTTTCTTTTTTTTAAAGTTTTATGTTAGATATTTTTATCCTTTATTCCCACACTTACTACGAACTTTTCCAAATCTTATATTACTAAAATAAAATTTTATGTCAAAATATTTCTATATTCAAGAGAAATTTTAGGAGTCGAGTTCACGCACATGCGCAGAATTCATTCCTATTCAAAACATTGTGCTTTTGGACAAGAATGACACCACGTTAAAACTTTTAGTTGATAATCATAATGAGAGTCTTAGACCATTCAGACGCGCTGCAGGTACGAAGCTTCGTGGCCAGATCGGCAGCACGATCCATCTAGTTTTGCTGGTCTTCAGTTCGAGTCTCGAAACTAAGAACTATTTAAATATATTCTTCTTTTCTTTTTTTTACATTTTTTTTAGATATTTTTATCCTTTATTCCCACACTTACTACGAACTTTTCCAAATCTTATACTACTAAAATAAAATTTTATGTCAAAATATTTCTATATTCAAGAGAAATTTTAGGAGTCGAGTTCACGCACATGCGCAGAATTCATTCCTATACAAAACATTGTGCTTTTAGACCAGAATGACACCACGTTAAAACTTTTAGTCGATAATCATAATGAGAGTCTTAGACCATTCACACGCGCTGCTGGTACGAAGCTTCGTGGCCAGATCGGCAGTACGAGCCATCTAGTTTTGCTGGTCTTCAGTTCGAGTCTCGAAACTGAGAACTTTTTCAATATATTTTTCTTTTCTTTTTTTACATTTTTTTTAGATATTTTTATCCTTTATTCCCATACTTACTATGAACTTTTCCAAATCTTATATTACTAAAATAAAATTTTATGTCAAAATATTTCTATATTCAAGAGAAATTTTAGGAGTCTAGTTCAAGCACATGCGCAGAATTCATTCCTATTCAAAACATTGTGCTTTTAGACCAGAATGACACCACGTTAAAACTTTTAGTGGATGATCATAATGACAGTCTTAGAACATTGAGACGCGCTGCGGGTACGAAGCTTCGTGGCCAGATCGGCAGCACGAGCCATCTAGTTTTGCTGGTCTTCAGTTCGAGTCTCGAAACTGAGAACTTTTTAAATATATTCTTCTTTTCTTTTTTTTTACATTTTTTTTAGATATTTTTATCCTTTATTCCCACACTTACTACGAACTTTTCCAAATCTTATACTACTAAAATAAAATTTTATGTCAAAATATTTCTATATTCAAGAGAAATTTTAGGAGTCGAGTTCACGCACATGCGCAGAATTCATTCCTATTCAAAACATTGTGCTTTTAGAGCAGAATGACACCACGTTAAAAATTTTAGTGGATAATCATAATGAGAGTCTTAGACCATTCAGACGCGCTGCGGGTACGAAGCTTCGTGGCGTGATCGGCAGCACGAGCCATCTAGTTTTGCTGGTCTTCAGTTCCAGTCTCGAAACTGAGAACTTTTTAAATATATTCTTGTTTTCTTTTTTTACATTTTTTTTAGATATTTTTATCCTTTATTCCCACACTTACTACGAACTTTTCCAAATCTTATACTACTAAAATAAAATTTTATGTCAAAATATTTCTATATTCAAGAGTAATTTTAGGAGTCGAGTTCACGCACATGCGCAGAATTCATTCCTATTCAAAACATTGTGCTTTTAGACCAGAATGACACCACGTTAAAACTTTTAGTTGATAATCATAATGAGAGTCTTAGACCATTCAGACGCGCTGCAGGTACGACGCTTCGTGGCCAGATCGGCAGCACTAGCCATCTAGTTTTGCTGGTCTTCAGTTCGAGTCTCGAAACTGAGAACTTTCTCAATATATTTTTCTTTTCTTTTTTTAAAGTTTTATTTTAGATATTTTTATCCTTTATTCCCACACTTACTACGAACTTTTCCAAATCTTATACTACTAAAATAAAATTTTATGTCAAAATATTTCTATATTCAAGAGAAATTTTAGGAGTCGAGTTCAGGCACATGCGCAGAATTCATTCCTATTCAAAACATTGTGCTTTAAGACCAGAATGACACAACGTTAACACTTTTAGCGGATAATCATAATAAGAGTCTTAGACCATTCAGACGCTCTGGGGGTACGAAGCTTCGTGGCCAGATCGGCAGCACGAGCCATCTAGTTATTGTGGTCTTCAGTTCGAGTCTCGAAACTAAGAACTTTTTCAATATATTTTTCTTTTCTTTTTTTTAAAGTTTTATGTTAGATATTTTTATCCTTTATTCCCACACTTACTACGAACTTTTCCAAATCTTATATTACTAAAATAAAATTTTATGTCAAAATATTTCTATATTCAAGAGAAATTTTAGGAGTCGAGTTCACGCACATGCGCAGAATTCATTCCTATTCAAAACATTGTGCTTTTGGACAAGAATGACACCACGTTAAAACTTTTAGTTGATAATCATAATGAGAGTCTTAGACCATTCAGACGCGCTGCAGGTACGAAGCTTCGTGGCCAGATCGGCAGCACGATCCATCTAGTTTTGCTGGTCTTCAGTTCGAGTCTCGAAACTAAGAACTATTTAAATATATTCTTCTTTTCTTTTTTTTACATTTTTTTTAGATATTTTTATCCTTTATTCCCACACTTACTACGAACTTTTCCAAATCTTATACTACTAAAATAAAATTTTATGTCAAAATATTTCTATATTCAAGAGAAATTTTAGGAGTCGAGTTCACGCACATGCGCAGAATTCATTCCTATACAAAACATTGTGCTTTTAGACCAGAATGACACCACGTTAAAACTTTTAGTCGATAATCATAATGAGAGTCTTAGACCATTCACACGCGCTGCTGGTACGAAGCTTCGTGGCCAGATCGGCAGTACGAGCCATCTAGTTTTGCTGGTCTTCAGTTCGAGTCTCGAAACTGAGAACTTTTTCAATATATTTTTCTTTTCTTTTTTTACATTTTTTTTAGATATTTTTATCCTTTATTCCCATACTTACTATGAACTTTTCCAAATCTTATATTACTAAAATAAAATTTTATGTCAAAATATTTCTATATTCAAGAGAAATTTTAGGAGTCTAGTTCAAGCACATGCGCAGAATTCATTCCTATTCAAAACATTGTGCTTTTAGACCAGAATGACACCACGTTAAAACTTTTAGTGGATGATCATAATGACAGTCTTAGAACATTCAGACGCGCTGCGGGTACGAAGCTTCGTGGCCAGATCGGCAGCACGAGCCATCTAGTTTTGCCGGTCTTCAGTTCGAGTCTCGAAACTGAGAACTTTTTAAATATATTCTTCTTTTCTTTTTTTTTAACATTTTTTTTAGATATTTTTATCCTTTATTCCCACACTTACTACGAACTTTTCCAAATCTTATACTACTAAAATAAAATTTTATGTCAAAATATTTCTATATTCAAGAGAAATTTTAGGAGTCGAGTTCACGCACATGCGCAGAATTCATTCCTATTCAAAACATTGTGCTTTTAGAGCAGAATGACACCACGTTAAAAATTTTAGTGGATAATCATAATGAGAGTCTTAGACCATTCAGACGCGCTGCGGGTACGAAGCTTCGTGGCGAGATCGGCAGCACGAACCATCTAGTTTTGCTGGTCTTCAGTTCGAGTCTCGAAACTAAGAACTTTTTAAATATATTCTTCTTTTCTTTTTTTTACATTTTTTTTAGATATTTTTATCCTTTATTCCCACACTTACTACGAACTTTTCCAAATCTTATACTACTAAAATAAAATTTTATGTCAAAATATTTCTATATTCAAGAGAAATTTTAGGAGTCGAGTTCACGCACATGCGCAGAATTCATTCCTATACAAAACATTGTGCTTTTAGACCAGAATGACACCACGTTAAAAATTTTAGTGGATAATCATAATGAGAGTCTTAGACCATTCAGACGCGCTGCGGGTACGAAGCTTCGTGGCCACATCGGCAGCACGAGCCATCTAGTTTTGCTGGTCTTCAGTTCGAGTCTCGAAACTGAGAACTTTTTAAATATATTTTTCTTTTCTTTTTTTTACATTTTTTTTAGATATTTTTATCGATTATTCCCACACTTACTACGAACTTTTCCAAATCTTATACTACTAAAATAAAATTTTATGTCAAAATATTTCTATATTCAAGAGAAATTTTAGGAGTTGAGTTCACGCACATGCGCAGAATTCATTCCTATTCAAAACATTGTGCTTGAAGACCAGAGTGACACCACGTTAACACTTTTAGTGGATAATCATAATGAGAGTCTTAGACCATTCAGACGCTCTGGGGGTACGAAGCTTCGTGGCCAGATCGGCAGCACGAGCCATCTAGTTATTCTGGTCTTCAGTTCGAGTCTCGAAACTAAGAACTTTTTCAATATATTTTTCTTTTCTTTTTTTTAAAGTTTTATGTTAGATATTTTTATCCTTTATTCCCACACTTACTACGAACTTTTCCAAATCTTATACTACTAAAATAAAATTTTATGTCAAAATATTTCTATATTCAAGAGAAATTTTAGGAGTCGAGTTCACGCACATGCTCAGAATTCATTCCTATTCAAAACATTGTGCTTTTAGACCAGAATGACACCACGTTAAAACTTTTAGTGGATAATCATAATGAGAGTCTTAGACCATTCCGACGCGCTGCGGGTACGAAGCTTCGTTGCCAGATCGGCAGCACGAGCCATCTAGTTTTGCTGGTCTTCAGTTCGAGTCTCGAAACTGAGAACTTTTTAAATATATTTTTCTTTTCTTTTTTTTACATTTTTTTAGATATTTTTATCCTTTATTCCCACACTTACTACGAACTTTTCCAAATCTTATACTACTAAAATAAAATTTTATGTCAAAATATATTTATATTCAAGAGAAATTTTAGGAGTCGAGTTCACGCACATGCGCAGAATTCATTCCTATTCAAAACATTGTGCTTTTAGACCAGAATGACACCACGTTAAAACTTTTAGTGGATAATCATAATGAGAGTCTTAGACCATTCAGAATCGCTGCGGGTACGAAGCTTCGTGGCCAGATCGGCAGCACGAGCAATTTAGTTTTGCTGGTCTTCAGTTCGAGTCTCGAAACTAAGAACTTTTTCAATATATTTTTCTTTTCTTTTATTTAAGTTTTATTTTAGATATTTTTATCCTTTATTCCCACACTTAATACGAACTTTTCCAAATCTTATACTACTAAAATAAAATTTTATGTCAAAATATTTCTATATTCAAGAGAAATTTTAGGAGTCGAGTTCATGCACATGCGCAGAATTCATTCCTATTCAAAACATTGTGCTTTTAGACCAGAATGTGCTTTTAGTTAGACCAGAATGTTAACACTTTTAGTGGATAATCATAATGAGAGTCTTAGACCATTCAGACGCGCTGCGGGTACGAAGCTTCGTGGCCAGATCGGCAGCACGAGACATCTAGTTTTGCTGGTCTTCAGTTCGAGTCTCGAAACTGAGAACTTTTTCAATATATTTTTCTTTTCTTTTTTTTTACAATTTTTTTAGATATTTTTATCCTTTATTCCCACACTTACTACGAACATTTCCAAATCTTATACTACTAAAATAAAATTTTATGTCAAAATATTTCTATATTCAAGAGAAATTTTAGGAGTCGAGTTCACGCACATGCGCAGAATTCATTCCTATTCAAAACATTGTGCTTTTAGATCAGAATGACACCACGTTAAAACTTTTAGTGGATAATCATAATGAGAGTCTTAGACCATTCAGACTCGCTGCGGGTACGAAGCGTCGTGGCCAGATCGGCAGCACGAGACATCTAGTTTTGCTGGTCTTGAGTTCGAGTCTCGAAACTGAGAACTTTTTAAATATATTTTTCTTTTCTTTTTTTTACATTTTTTTTAGATATTTTTATCCTTTATTCCCACACTTACTACGAACGTTTCCAAATCTTATACTACTAAAATAAAATTTTATGTCAAAATATTTCTATATTCAAGAGAAATTTTAGGAGTCGAGTTCACGCACATGCGCAGAATTCTTTCCTATTCAAAACATTGTGCTTTTAGACCAGAATGACACCATGTTAAAACTTTTTGTGGATAATCATAA
This sequence comes from Argiope bruennichi, assembly GCF_947563725.1. Taxonomy (NCBI): domain Eukaryota; kingdom Metazoa; phylum Arthropoda; class Arachnida; order Araneae; family Araneidae; genus Argiope; species Argiope bruennichi. The sequence continues at coordinate 136,337,929 of NC_079163.1, forward strand.
TGAGAGTCTTAGACCATTCAGAATCGCTGCGGGTACGAAGCTTCGTGGCCAGATCGGCAGCACGAGCTATCTAGTTTTGCTGGTCTTCAGTTCGAGTCTCGAAACTGAGAACTTTTTAAATATATTTTTCTTTTCTTTTTTTTACATTTTTTTTAGATATTTTTATCCTTTATTCCCACACTTACTACGAACATTTCCAAATCTTATACTATTAAAATAAAATTATATGTCAAAATATTTCTATATTCAAGAAAAATTTTAGGAGTCGAGTTCACGCACATGCTCAGAATTCATTCCTATTCAAAACATTGTGCTTTTAGACCAGAATGACACCACGTTAAAACTTTTAGTGGATAATCATAATGAGAGTCTTAGACCATTCCGACGCGCTGCGGGTACGAAGCTTCGTTGCCAGATCGGCAGCACGAGCCATCTAGTTTTGCTGGTCTTCAGTTCGAGTCTCGAAACTGAGAACTTTTTAAATATATTTTTCTTTTCTTTTTTTTACATTTTTTTAGATATTTTTATCCTTTATTCCCACACTTACTACGAACTTTTCCAAATCTTATACTACTAAAATAAAATTTTATGTCAAAATATATTTATATTCAAGAGAAATTTTAGGAGTCGAGTTCACGCACATGCGCAGAATTCATTCCTATTCAAAACATTGTGCTTTTAGACCAGAATGACACCACGTTAAAACTTTTAGTGGATAATCATAATGAGAGTCTTAGACCATTCAGAATCGCTGCGGGTACGAAGCTTCGTGGCCAGATCGGCAGCACGAGCAATTTAGTTTTGCTGGTCTTCAGTTCGAGTCTCGAAACTAAGAACTTTTTCAATATATTTTTCTTTTCTTTTATTTAAGTTTTATTTTAGATATTTTTATCCTTTATTCCCACACTTAATACGAACTTTTCCAAATCTTATACTACTAAAATAAAATTTTATGTCAAAATATTTCTATATTCAAGAGAAATTTTAGGAGTCGAGTTCATGCACATGCGCAGAATTCATTCCTATTCAAAACATTGTGCTTTTAGACCAGAATGTGCTTTTAGTTAGACCAGAATGTTAACACTTTTAGTGGATAATCATAATGAGAGTCTTAGACCATTCAGACGCGCTGCGGGTACGAAGCTTCGTGGCCAGATCGGCAGCACGAGACATCTAGTTTTGCTGGTCTTCAGTTCGAGTCTCGAAACTGAGAACTTTTTCAATATATTTTTCTTTTCTTTTTTTTTTACAATTTTTTTAGATATTTTTATCCTTTATTCCCACACTTACTACGAACATTTCCAAATCTTATACTACTAAAATAAAATTTTATGTCAAAATATTTCTATATTCAAGAGAAATTTTAGGAGTCGAGTTCACGCACATGCGCAGAATTCATTCCTATTCAAAACATTGTGCTTTTAGATCAGAATGACACCACGTTAAAACTTTTAGTGGATAATCATAATGAGAGTCTTAGACCATTCAGACTCGCTGCGGGTACGAAGCGTCGTGGCCAGATCGGCAGCACGAGACATCTAGTTTTGCTGGTCTTGAGTTCGAGTCTCGAAACTGAGAACTTTTTAAATATATTTTTCTTTTCTTTTTTTTACATTTTTTTTAGATATTTTTATCCTTTATTCCCACACTTACTACGAACGTTTCCAAATCTTATACTACTAAAATAAAATTTTATGTCAAAATATTTCTATATTCAAGAGAAATTTTAGGAGTCGAGTTCACGCACATGCGCAGAATTCATTCCTATTCAAAACATTGTGCTTTTAGACCAGAATGACACCACGTTAAAACTTTTAGTGGATAATCATAATGAGAGTCTTAGACCATTCAGACTCGATACGGATACGAAGCGTCGTGGCGAGATCGGCAGCACGAGCCATCTAGTTTTGCTGGTCTTCAGTTCGAGTCTCGAAGCTGAGAACTTTTTAAATATATTTTTCTTTTCTTTTTTTTACATTTTTTTAGATATTTTTATCCTTTATTCCCACACTTACTACGAACTTTTCCAAATCTTATACTACTAAAATAAAATTTTATGTCAAAATATTTCTATATTCAAGAGAAATTTTAGGAGTCGAGTTCACGCACATGCGCAGAATTCATTCCTATTCAAAACATTGTGCTTTTAGATCAGAATGACACCACGTTAAAACTTTTAGTTGATAATCATAATGAGAGTCTTAGACCATTCAGACGCGCTGCAGGTACGAAGATTCGTGGCCAGATCGGCAGCACGAGCCATCTAGTTTTGCTGGTCTTCAATTCGAGTCTCGAAACTGAGAACTTTTTAAATATATTTTTCTTTTCTTTTTTTTTTACATTTTTTTTAGATATTTTTATCCTTTATTCCCACACTTACTACGAACTTTTCCAAATCTTATACTACTAAAATAAAATTTTATGTCAAAATATTTCTATATTCAAGAGAAATTTTAGGAGTCGAGTTCACGCACATGCGCAGAATTCATTCCTATTCAAAACATTGTGCTTTTGGACAAGAATGACACCACGTTAAAACTTTTAGTGGATAATCATAAAAAGAGTCTTAGACCATTCAGACGCGCTGCAGGTACGAAGATTCGTGGCCAGATCGGCAGCACGAGCCATCTAGTTTTGCTGGTCTTCAGTTCGAGTCTCGAAACTGAGAACTTTTTAAATATATTTTTCTTTTCTTTTTTTTACATTTTTCTTTAGATATTTTTATCCTTTATTCCCACACTTACTACGAACTTTTCCAAATCTTATACTACTAAAATAAAATTTTATGTCAAAATATTTCTATATTCAAGAGAAATTTTAGAAGTCGAGTTCACGCACATGCGCAGAATTCATTCCTATTCAAAACATTGTGCTTTTAGACCAGAATGACACCACGTTAAAACTTTTAGTGGATAATCATAATGAGAGTCTTAGACCATTCAGACGCGCTGCGGGTACGAAGCTTCGTGGCCAGATCGGCAGCACGAGCCATCTAGTTTTGCTGGTCTTCAGTTCGAGTCTCGAAACTGAGAAATTTTTAAATATATTTTTCTTTTCTTTTTTTTATATTTTTTTAAGATATTTTTATCCTTTATTCCCACACTTACTAAGAACTTTTCCAAATCTTATACTACTAAAATAAAATTTTATGTCAAAATATTTCTATATTCAACAGCAATTTTAGTAGTCGAGTTCACGCACATGCGCAGAATTCATTCCTATTCAAAACATTGTGCTTTTAGACCAGAATGACACCACGTTAAATCTTTTAGTGGATAATCATAATGAGAGTCTTAGACCATTCAGACGCGCTGCGGGTACGACGCTTCGTGGCCAGATCGGCAGCACGAGCCATCTAGTTTTGATGGTCTTCAGTTCGAGTCTCGAAACTGAGAACTTTTTAAATATATTTTTCTTTTCTTTTTTTTAAATTTTTTTTAGATATTTTTTTCTTTTATTCCCACACTTACTACGAACGTTTCCAAATCTTATGCTACTAAAATAAAATTTTATGTCAAAATATTTCTATATTCAAGAGAAATTTTAGGAGTCGATTTAACGCACATGCGCAGAATTCATTCCTATTCAAAACATTGTGCTTTTAGACCAGAATGACACCACGTTAAAACTTTTAGTAGATAATCATAATGAGAGTCTTAGACCATTCAGACGTGCTGCGGGTACGAGGCTTCTTGGCCAGATCGGCAGCACGAGCCATCTAGTTTTGCTGGTCTTCAGTTCGAGTCTCGAAACTGAGAACTTTTTAAATATATTTTTCTTTTCTTTTTTTTTACATTTTTCTTAGATATTTTTATCCTTTATTCCCACACTTACTACGAACTTTTCCGAATATTATACTACTAAAATAAAATTTTATGTCAAAATATCTCTATATTCAAGAGAAATTTTAGGACTCGAGCTCATGAACATGCGCAGAATTCATTCCTATTCAAAACATTGTGCTTTTGGACAAGAATGACACCACGTTAAAACTTTTAGTTGATAATCATAATGAGAGTCTTAGACCATTCAGACGCGCTGCAGGTACGAAGCTTCGTGGCCAGATCGGCAGCACGAGCCATCTAGTTTTGCTGGTCTTCAGTTCGAGTCTCGAAACTGAGAACTTTTTCAATATCTTTTTCTTTTCTTTTTTTTACATTTTTTTTAGATATTTTTATCCTTTATTCCCACACTTACTACGAACTTTTCCAAATCTTATACTACTAAAATAAAATTTTATGTCAAAATATTTCTATATTCAAGAGAAATTTTAGGAGTCGAGTTCACGCACATGCGCAGAATTCATTCCTATTCAAAACATTGTGCTTTTGGACAAGAATGACACCACGTTAAAACTTTTAGTTGATAATCATAATGAGAGTCTTAGACCATTCAGACGCGCTGCAGGTACGAAGCTTCGTGGCCAGATCGGCAGTACGAGCCATCTAGTTTTACTGGTCTTCAGTTCGAGTCTCGAAACTGAGAACTTTTTCAATATCTTTTTCTTTTCTTTTTTTTACATTTTTTTTAGATATTTTTATCCTTTATTCCCACACTTACTACGAACTTTTCCAAATCTTATACTACTAAAATAAAATTTTATGTCAAAATATTTCTATATTCAAGAGAAATTTTAGGAGTCGAGTTCACGCACATGCGCAGAATTCATTCCTATTCAAAACATTGTGCTTTTGGACAAGAATGACACCACGTTAAAACTTTTAGTGGATAATCATAAAAAGAGTCTTAGACCATTCAGACGCGCTGCAGGTACGAAGATTCGTGGCCAGATCGGCAGCACGAGCCATCTAGTTTTGCTGGTCTTCAGTTCGAGTCTCGAAACTGAGAACTTTTTAAATATATTTTTCTTTTCTTTTTTTTACATTTTTCTTTAGATATTTTTATCCTTTATTCCCACACTTACTACGAACTTTTCCAAATCTTATACTACTAAAATAAAATTTTATGTCAAAATATTTCTATATTCAAGAGAAATTTTAGAAGTCGAGTTCACGCACATGCGCAGAATTCATTCCTATTCAAAACATTGTGCTTTTAGACCAGAATGACACCACGTTAAAACTTTTAGTGGATAATCATAATGAGAGTCTTAGACCATTCAGACGCGCTGCGGGTACGAAGCTTCGTGGCCAGATCGGCAGCACGAGCCATCTAGTTTTGCTGGTCTTCAGTTCGAGTCTCGAAACTGAGAAATTTTTAAATATATTTTTCTTTTCTTTTTTTTACATTTTTTTAAGATATTTTTATCCTTTATTCCCACACTTACTAAGAACTTTTCCAAATCTTATACTACTAAAATAAAATTTTATGTCAAAATATTTCTATATTCAACAGAAATTTTAGTAGTCGAGTTCACGCACATGCGCAGAATTCATTCCTATTCAAAACATTGTGCTTTTAGACCAGAATGACACCACGTTAAAACTTTTAGTGGATAATCATAATGAGAGTCTTAGACCATTCAGACGCGCTGCGGGTACGACGCTTCGTGGCCAGATCGGCAGCACGAGCCATCTAGTTTTGATGGTCTTCAGTTCGAGTCTCGAAACTGAGAACTTTTTAAATATATTTTTCTTTTCTTTTTTTTAAATTTTTTTTAGATATTTTTTTCTTTTATTCCCACACTTACTACGAACTTTTCCAAATCTTATGCTACTAAAATAAAATTTTATGTCAAAATATTTCTATATTCAAGAGAAATTTTAGGAGTCGATTTAACGCACATGCGCAGAATTCATTCCTATTCAAAACATTGTGCTTTTAGACCAGAATGACACCACGTTAAAACTTTTAGTAGATAATCATAATGAGAGTCTTAGACCATTCAGACGTGCTGCGGGTACGAGGCTTCTTGGCCAGATCGGCAGCACGAGCCATCTAGTTTTGCTGGTCTTCAGTTCGAGTCTCGAAACTGAGAACTTTTTAAATATATTTTTCTTTTCTTTTTTTTTACATTTTTCTTAGATATTTTTATCCTTTATTCCCACACTTACTACGAACTTTTCCGAATATTATACTACTAAAATAAAATTTTATGTCAAAATATCTCTATATTCAAGAGAAATTTTAGGACTCGAGCTCATGAACATGCGCAGAATTCATTCCTATTCAAAACATTGTGCTTTTGGACAAGAATGACACCACGTTAAAACTTTTAGTGGATAATCATAATGAGAGTCTTAGACCATTCAGACGCGCTGCAGGTACGAAGCTTCGTGGCCAGATCGGCAGCACGAGCCATCTAGTTTTGCTGGTCTTCAGTTCGAGTCTCGAAACTGAGAACTTTTTAAATATATTTTTCTTTTCTTTTTTTTACATTTTTTTAAGATATTTTTATCCTTTATTCCCACACTTACTAAGAACTTTTCCAAATCTTATACTACTAAAATAAAATTTTATGTCAAAATATTTCTATATTCAACAGAAATTTTAGTAGTCGAGTTCACGCACATGCGCAGAATTCATTCCTATTCAAAACATTGTGCTTTTAGACCAGAATGACACCACGTTAAAACTTTTAGTGGATAATCATAATGAGAGTCTTAGACCATTCAGACGCGCTGCGGGTACGACGCTTCGTGGCCAGATCGGCAGCACGAGCCATCTAGTTTTGATGGTCTTCAGTTCGAGTCTCGAAACTGAGAACTTTTTAAATATATTTTTCTTTTCTTTTTTTTAAATTTTTTTTAGATATTTTTTTCTTTTATTCCCACACTTACTACGAACTTTTCCAAATCTTATGCTACTAAAATAAAGTTTTATGTCAAAATATTTCTATATTCAAGAGAAATTTTAGGAGTCGATTTAACGCACATGCGCAGAATTCATTCCTATTCAAAACATTGTGCTTTTAGACCAGAATGACACCACGTTAAAACTTTTAGTGGATAATCATAATGAGAGTCTTAGACCATTCAGACTCGATACGGATACGAAGCGTCGTGGCGAGATCGGCAGCACGAGCCATCTAGTTTTGCTGGTCTTCAGTTCGAGTCTCGAAGCTGAGAACTTTTTAAATATATTTTTCTTTTCTTTTTTTTACATTTTTTTTAGATATTTTTATCCTTTATTCCCACACTTACTACGAACTTTTCCAAATCTTATACTACTAAAATAAAATTTTATGTCAAAATATTTCTATATTCAAGAGAAATTTTAGGAGTCGAGTTCACGCACATGCGCAGAATTCATTCCTATTCAAAACATTGTGCTTTTAGATCAGAATGACACCACGTTAAAACTTTTAGTTGATAATCATAATGAGAGTCTTAGACCATTCAGACGCGCTGCAGGTACGAAGATTCGTGGCCAGATCGGCAGCACGAGCCATCTAGTTTTGCTGGTCTTCAATTCGAGTCTCGAAACTGAGAACTTTTTAAATATATTTTTCTTTTCTTTTTTTTTTACATTTTTTTTAGATATTTTTATCCTTTATTCCCACACTTACTACGAACTTTTCCAAATCTTATACTACTAAAATAAAATTTTATGTCAAAATATTTCTATATTCAAGAGAAATTTTAGGAGTCGAGTTCACGCACATGCGCAGAATTCATTCCTATTCAAAACATTGTGCTTTTAGACCAGAATGACACCACGTTAAAACTTTTAGTGGATAATCATAATGAGAGTCTTAGACCATTCAGACTCGATACGGATACGAAGCGTCGTGGCGAGATCGGCAGCACGAGCCATCTAGTTTTGCTGGTCTTCAGTTCGAGTCTCGAAGCTGAGAACTTTTTAAATATATTTTTCTTTTCTTTTTTTTTTACATTTTTTTAGATATTTTTATCCTTTATTCCCACACTTACTACGAACTTTTCCAAATCTTATACTACTAAAATAAAATTTTATGTCAAAATATTTCTATATTCAAGAGAAATTTTAGGAGTCGAGTTCACGCACATGCGCAGAATTCATTCCTATTCAAAACATTGTGCTTTTAGATCAGAATGACACCACGTTAAAACTTTTAGTGGATAAACATAATGAGAGTCTTAGACCATTCAGACGCGCTGCGGGTACGAAGCTTCGTGGCCAGATCGGCAGCACGAGCCATCTAGTTTTGCTGGTCTTCAATTCGAGTCTCGAAACTGAGAAATTTTTAAATATATTTTTCTTTTCTTTTTTTTACATTTTTTTAAGATATTTTTATCCTTTATTCCCACACTTACTAAGAACTTTTCCAAATCTTATACTACTAAAATAAAATTTTATGTCAAAATATTTCTATATTCAACAGAAATTTTAGTAGTCGAGTTCACGCACATGCGCAGAATTCATTCCTATTCAAAACATTGTGCTTTTAGACCAGAATGACACCACGTTAAAACTTTTAGTGGATAATCATAATGAGAGTCTTAGACCATTCAGACGCGCTGCGGGTACGACGCTTCGTGGCCAGATCGGCAGCACGAGCCATCTAGTTTTGATGGTCTTCAGTTCGAGTCTCGAAACTGAGAACTTTTTAAATATATTTTTCTTTTCTTTTTTTTAAATTTTTTTTAGATATTTTTTTCTTTTATTCCCACACTTACTACGAACTTTTCCAAATCTTATGCTACTAAAATAAAATTTTATGTCAAAATATTTCTATATTCAAGAGAAATTTTAGGAGTCGATTTAACGCACATGCGCAGAATTCATTCCTATTCAAAACATTGTGCTTTTAGACCAGAATGACACCACGTTAAAACTTTTAGTAGATAATCATAATGAGAGTCTTAGACCATTCAGACGTGCTGCGGGTACGAGGCTTCTTGGCCAGATCGGCAGCACGAGCCATCTAGTTTTGCTGGTCTTCAGTTCGAGTCTCGAAACTGAGAACTTTTTCAATATCTTTTTCTTTTCTTTTTTTTACATTTTTTTTAGATATTTTTATCCTTTATTCCCACACTTACTACGAACTTTTCCAAATCTTATACTACTAAAATAAAATTTTATGTCAAAATATTTCTATATTCAAGAGAAATTTTAGGAGTCGAGTTCACGCACATGCGCAGAATTCATTCCTATTCAAAACATTGTGCTTTTGGACAAGAATGACACCACGTTAAAACTTTTAGTTGATAATCATAATGAGAGTCTTAGACCATTCAGACGCGCTGCAGGTACGAAGCTTCGTGGCCAGATCGGCAGTACGAGCCATCTAGTTTTACTGGTCTTCAGTTCGAGTCTCGAAACTGAGAACTTTTTCAATATCTTTTTCTTTTCTTTTTTTTACATTTTTTTTAGATATTTTTATCCTTTATTCCCACACTTACTACGAACTTTTCCAAATCTTATACTACTAAAATAAAATTTTATGTCAAAATATTTCTATATTCAAGAGAAATTTCAGGAGTCGAGTTCACGCACATGCGCAGAATTCATTCCTATTCAAAACATTGTGCTTTTAGACCAGAATGACACCACGTTAAAACTTTTAGTGGATAATCGTAATGAGAGTCTTAGACCATTCAGACGCGCTGCGGGTACGAAGCTTCGTGGCCAGATCGGCAGCACGAGCCATCTAGTTTTGCTGGTCTTCAGTTCGAATCTCGAAACTGAGAAATTTTTAAATATATTTTTCTTTTCTTTTTTTTACATTTTTTTAAGATATTTTTATCCTTTATTCCCACACTTACTAAGAACTTTTCCAAATCTTATACTACTAAAATAAAATTTTATGTCAAAATATTTCTATATTCAACAGAAATTTTAGTAGTCGAGTTCACGCACATGCGCAGAATTCATTCCTATTCAAAACATTGTGCTTTTAGACCAGAATGACACCACGTTAAAACTTTTAGTGGATAATCATAATGAGAGTCTTAGACCATTCAGACGCGCTGCGGGTACGACGCTTCGTGGCCAGATCGGCAGCACGAGCCATCTAGTTTTGATGGTCTTCAGTTCGAGTCTCGAAACTGAGAACTTTTTAAATATATTTTTCTTTTCTTTTTTTTAAATTTTTTTTAGATATTTTTTTCTTTTATTCCCACACTTACTACGAACTTTTCCAAATCTTATGCTACTAAAATAAAATTTTATGTCAAAATATTTCTATATTCAAGAGAAATTTTAGGAGTCGATTTAACGCACATGCGCAGAATTCATTCCTATTCAAAACATTGTGCTTTTAGACCAGAATGACACCACGTTAAAACTTTTAGTAGATAATCATAATGAGAGTCTTAGACCATTCAGACGTGCTGCGGGTACGAGGCTTCTAGGCCAGATCGGCAGCACGAGCCATCTAGTTTTGCTGGTCTTCAGTTCGAGTCTCGAAACTGAGAACTTTTTAAATATATTTTTCTTTTCTTTTTTTTTACATTTTTCTTAGATATTTTTATCCTTTATTCCCACACTTACTACGAACTTTTCCGAATATTATACTACTAAAATAAAATTTTATGTCAAAATATCTCTATATTCAAGAGAAATTTTAGGACTCGAGCTCATGAACATGCGCAGAATTCATTCCTATTCAAAACATTGTGCTTTTGGACAAGAATGACACCACGTTAAAACTTTTAGTTGATAATCATAATGAGAGTCTTAGACCATTCAGACGCGCTGCAGGTACGAAGCTTCGTGGCCAGATCGGCAGCACGAGCCATCTAGTTTTGCTGGTCTTCAGTTCGAGTCTCGAAACTGAGAACTTTTTCAATATCTTTTTCTTTTCTTTTTTTTACATTTTTTTTAGATATTTTTATCCTTTATTCCCACACTTACTACGAACTTTTCCAAATCTTATACTACTAAAATAAAATTTTATGTCAAAATATTTCTATATTCAAGAGAAATTTTAGGAGTCGAGTTCACGCACATGCGCAGAATTCATTCCTATTCAAAACATTGTGCTTTTGGACAAGAATGACACCACGTTAAAACTTTTAGTTGATAATCATAATGAGAGTCTTAGACCATTCAGACGCGCTGCAGGTACGAAGCTTCGTGGCCAGATTGGCAGTACGAGCCATCTAGTTTTACTGGTCTTCAGTTCGAGTCTCGAAACTGAGAACTTTTTCAATATATTTTTCTTTTCTTTTTTTTACATTTTTTTTAGATATTTTTATCCTTTATTCCCATACTTACTACGAACTTTTCCAAATATTATATTACTAAAATAAAATTTTATGTCAAAATATTTCTATATTCAAGAAAAATTTTAGGAGTCTAGTTCAAGCACATGCGCAGAATTCATTCCTATTCAAAACATTGTGCTTTTAGACCAGAATGACACCACGTTAAAACTTTTAGTGGATGATCATAATGACAGTCTTAGAACATTGAGACGCGCTGTGGGTACGAAGCTTCGTGGCCAGATCGGCAGCACGAGCCATCTAGTTTTGCTGGTCTTCAGTTCGAGTCTCGAAACTGAGAACTTTTTAAATATATTCTTCTTTTCTTTTTTTTTACATTTTTTTTAGATATTTTTATCCTTTATTCCCACACTTACTACGAACTTTTACAAATCTTATACTACTAAAATAAAATTTTATGTCAAAATATTTCTATATTCAAGAGTAATTTTAGGAGTCGAGTTCACGCACATGCGCAGAATTCATTCCTATTCAAAACATTGTGCTTTTAGACCAGAATGACACCACGTTAAAACTTTTAGTTGATAATCATAATGAGAGTCTTAGACCATTCAGACGCGCTGCAGGTACGACGCTTCGTGGCCAGATCGGCAGCACTAGCCATCTAGTTTTGCTGGTCTTCAGTTCGAGTCTCGAAACTGAGAACTTTCTCAATATATTTTTCTTTTCTTTTTTTAAAGTTTTATTTTAGATATTTTTATCCTTTATTCCCACACTTACTACGAACTTTTCCAAATCTTATACTACTAAAATAAAATTTTATGTCAAAATATTTCTATATTCAAGAGAAATTTTAGGAGTCGAGTTCACGCACATGCGCAGAATTCATTCCTATACAAAACATTGTGCTTTTAGACCAGAATGACACCACGTTAAAACTTTTAGTCGATAATCATAATGAGAGTCTTAGACCATTCACACGCGCTGCTGGTACGAAGCTTCGTGGCCAGATCGGCAGTACGAGCCATCTAGTTTTGCTGGTCTTCAGTTCGAGTCTCGAAACTGAGAACTTTTTCAATATATTTTTCTTTTCTTTTTTTTACATTTTTTTTAGATATTTTTATCCTTTATTCCCATACTTACTACGAACTTTTCCAAATCTTATACTACTAAAATAAAATTTTATGTCAAAATATTTCTATATTCAAGAGAAATTTTAGGAGTCGAGTTCACGCACATGCGCAGAATTCATTCCTATTCAAAACATTGTGCTTTTAGAGCAGAATGACACCACGTTAAAAATTTTAGTGGATAATCATAATGAGAGTCTTAGACCATTCAGACGCGCTGCGGGTACGAAGCTTCGTGGCGAGATCGGCAGCACGAACCATCTAGTTTTGCTGGTCTTCAGTTCGAGTCTCGAAACTAAGAACTTTTTAAATATATTCTTCTTTTCTTTTTTTTACATTTTTTTTAGATATTTTTATCCTTTATTCCCACACTTACTACGAACTTTTCCAAATCTTATACTACTAAAATAAAATTTTATGTCAAAATATTTCTATATTCAAGAGAAATTTTAGGAGTCGAGTTCACGCACATGCGCAGAATTCATTCCTATACAAAACATTGTGCTTTTAGACCAGAATGACACCACGTTAAAAATTTTAGTGGATAATCATAATGAGAGTCTTAGACCATTCAGACGCTCTGCGGGTACGAAGCTTCGTGGCCACATCGGCAGCACGAGCCATCTAGTTTCGCTGGTCTTCAGTTCGAGTCTCGAAACTGAGAACTTTTTAAATATATTTTTCTTTTCTTTTTTTTACATTTTTTTTTAGATATTTTTATCGATTATTCCCACACTTACTACGAACTTTTCCAAATCTTATACTACTAAAATAAAATTTTATGTCAAAATATTTCTATATTCAAGAGAAATTTTAGGAGTTGAGTTCACGCACATGCGCAGAATTCATTCCTATTCAAAACATTGTGCTTGAAGACCAGAATGACACCACGTTAACACTTTTAGTGGATAATCATAATGAGAGTCTTAGACCATTCAGACGCTCTGGGGGTACGAAGCTTCGTGGCCAGATCGGCAGCACGAGCCATCTAGTTATTCCGGTCTTCAGTTCGAGTCTCGAAACTAAGAACTTTTTCAATATATTTTTCTTTTCTTTTTTTTAAAGTTTTATGTTAGATATTTTTATCCTTTATTCCCACACTTACTACGAACTTTTCCAAATCTTATACTACTAAAATAAAATTTTATGTCAAAATATTTCTATATTCAAGAGAAATTTTAGGAGTCGAGTTCACGCACATGCTCAGAATTCATTCCTATTCAAAACATTGTGCTTTTAGACCAGAATGACACCACGTTAAAACTTTTAGTGGATAATCATAATGAGAGTCTTAGACCATTATGACGCGCTGCGGGTACGAAGCTTCGTTGCCAGATCGGCAGCACGAGCCATCTAGTTTTGCTGGTCTTCAGTTCGAGTCTCGAAACTGAGAACTTTTTAAATATATTTTTCTTTTCTTTTTTTTACATTTTTTTAGATATTTTTATCCTTTATTCCCACACTTACTACGAACTTTTCCAAATCTTATACTACTAAAATAAAATTTTATGTCAAAATATATTTATATTCAAGAGAAATTTTAGGAGTCGAGTTCACGCACATGCGCAGAATTCATTCCTATTCAAAACATTGTGCTTTTAGACCAGAATGACACCACGTTAAAACTTTTAGTGGATAATCATAATGAGAGTCTTAGACCATTCAGAATCGCTGCGGGTACGAAGCTTCGTGGCCAGATAGACAGCACGAGCAATTTAGTTTTGCTGGTCTTCAGTTCGAGTCTCGAAACTGAGAACTTTTTCAATATATTTTTCTTTTCTTTTTTTAAAGTTTTATTTTAGATATTTTTATCCTTTATTCCCACACTTAATACGAACTTTTCCAAATCTTATACTACTAAAATAAAATTTTATGTCAAAATATTTCTATATTCAAGAGAAATTTTAGAAGTCGAGTTCACGCACATGCGCAGAATTCATTCCTATTCAAAACATTGTGCTTTTAGACCAGAATGTGCTTTTAGTTAGACCAGAATGTTAACACTTTTAGTGGATAATCATAATGAGAGTCTTAGACCATTCAGACGCGCTGCGGGTACGAAGCTTCGTGGCCAGATCGGCAGCACGAGACATCTAGTTTTGCTGGTCTTCAGTTCGAGTCTCGAAACTGAGAACTTTTTCAATATATTTTTCTTTTCTTTTTTTTTACAATTTTTTTAGATATTTTTATCCTTTATTCCCACACTTACTACGAACATTTCCAAATCTTATACTACTAAAATAAAATTTTATGTCAAAATATTTCTATATTCAAGAGAAATTTTAGGAGTCGAGTTCACGCACATGCGCAGAATTCATTCCTATTCAAAACATTGTGCTTTTAGATCAGAATGACACCACGTTAAAACTTTTAGTGGATAATCATAATGAGAGTCTTAGACCATTCAGACTCGCTGCGGGTACGAAGCGTCGTGGCCAGATCGGCAGCACGAGACATCTAGTTTTGCTGGTCTTGAGTTCGAGTCTCGAAACTGAGAACTTTTTAAATATATTTTTCTTTTCTTTTTTTTACATTTTTTTTAGATATTTTTATCCTTTATTCCCACACTTACTACGAACTTTTCCAAATCTTATACTACTAAAATAAAATTTTATGTCAAAATATTTCTATATTCAAGAGAAATTTTAGGAGTCGAGTTCACGCACATGCGCAGAATTCATTCCTATACAAAACATTGTGCTTTTAGACCAGAATGACACCACGTTAAAAATTTTAGTGGATAATCATAATGAGAGTCTTAGACCATTCAGACGCGCTGCGGGTACGAAGCTTCGTGGCCACATCGGCAGCACGAGCCATCTAGTTTTGCTGGTCTTGAGTTCGAGTCTCGAAACTGAGAACTTTTTAAATATATTTTTCTTTTCTTTTTTTTACATTTTTTTTAGATATTTTTATCCTTTATTCCCACACTTACTACGAACGTTTCCAAATCTTATACTACTAAAATAAAATTTTATGTCAAAATATTTCTATATTCAAGAGAAATTTTAGGAGTCGAGTTCACGCACATGCGCAGAATTCTTTCCTATTCAAAACATTGTGCTTTTAGACCAGAATGACACCATGTTAAAACTTTTTGTGGATAATCATAATGAGAGTCTTAGACCATTCAGAATCGCTGCGGGTACGAAGCTTCGTGGCCAGATCGGCAGCACGAGCTATCTAGTTTTGCTGGTCTTCAGTTCGAGTCTCGAAACTGAGAACTTTTTAAATATATTTTTCTTTTCTTTTTTTTACATTTTTTTTAGATATTTTTATCCTTTATTCCCACACTTACTACGAACATTTCCAAATCTTATACTATTAAAATAAAATTATATGTCAAAATATTTCTATATTCAAGAGAAATTTTAGGAGTCGAGTTCACGCACATGCGCAGAATTCTTTCCTATTCAAAACATTGTGCTTTTAGACCAGAATGACACCATGTTAAAACTTTTTGTTGATAATCATAATGAGAGTCTTAGACCATTCAGAATCGCTGCGGGTACGAAGCTTCGTGGCCAGATCGGCAGCACGAGCCATCTAGTTTTGCTGGTCTTCAGTTCGAGTCTCGAAACTGAGAACTTTTTAAATATATTTTTCTTTTCTTTTTTTTATATTTTTTTAGATATTTTTATCCTTTATTCCGACTTTTACTACGAACTTTTCTAAATCTTATACTACTAAAATAAAATTTTATGTCAAAATATTTCTATATTCAAGAGAAATTTTAGGAGTCGAGTTCACGCACATGCGCAGAATTCATTCCTATTCAAAACATTGTGCTTTTAGATCAGAATGACACCACGTTAAAACTTTTAGTTGATAATCATAATGAGAGTCTTAGACCATTCAGACGCGCTGCAGGTACGAAGATTCGTGGCCAGATCGGCAGCACGAGCCATCTAGTTTTGCTGGTCTTCAATTCGAGTCTCGAAACTGAGAACTTTTTAAATATATTTTTCTTTTCTTTTTTTTTTACATTTTTTTTAGATATTTTTATCCTTTATTCCCACACTTACTACGAACTTTTCCAAATCTTATACTACTAAAATAAAATTTTATGTCAAAATATTTCTATATTCAAGAGAAATTTTAGGAGTCGAGTTCACGCACATGCGCAGAATTCATTCCTATTCAAAACATTGTGCTTTTGGACAAGAATGACACCACGTTAAAACTTTTAGTGGATAATCATAAAAAGAGTCTTAGACCATTCAGACGCGCTGCAGGTACGAAGATTCGTGGCCAGATCGGCAGCACGAGCCATCTAGTTTTGCTGGTCTTCAGTTCGAGTCTCGAAACTGAGAACTTTTTAAATATATTTTTCTTTTCTTTTTTTTTACATTTTTCTTAGATATTTTTATCCTTTTTTCCCACACTTACTACGAACTTTTCCGAATATTATACTACTAAAATAAAATTTTATGTCAAAATATCTCTATATTCAAGAGAAATTTTAGGACTCGAGCTCATGAACATGCGCAGAATTCATTCCTATTCAAAACATTGTGCTTTTGGACAAGAATGACACCACGTTAAAACTTTTAGTTGATAATCATAATGAGAGTCTTAGACCATTCAGACGCGCTGCAGGTACGAAGCTTCGTGGCCAGATCGGCAGCACGAGCCATCTAGTTTTGCTGGTCTTCAGTTCGAGTCTCGAAACTGAGAACTTTTTCAATATCTTTTTCTTTTCTTTTTTTTACATTTTTTTTAGATATTTTTATCCTTTATTCCCACACTTACTACGAACTTTTCCAAATCTTATACTACTAAAATAAAATTTTATGTCAAAATATTTCTATATTCAAGAGAAATTTTAGGAGTCGAGTTCACGCACATGCGCAGAATTCATTCCTATTCAAAACATTGTGCTTTTGGACAAGAATGACACCACGTTAAAACTTTTAGTTGATAATCATAATGAGAGTCTTAGACCATTCAGACGCGCTGCAGGTACGAAGCTTCGTGGCCAGATCGGCAGTACGAGCCATCTAGTTTTACTGGTCTTCAGTTCGAGTCTCGAAACTGAGAACTTTTTCAATATATTTTTCTTTTCTTTTTTTTACATTTTTTTTAGATATTTTTATCCTTTATTCCCATACTTACTACGAACTTTTACAAATCTTATACTACTAAAATAAAATTTTATGTCAAAATATTTCTATATTCAAGAGTAATTTTAGGAGTCGAGTTCACGCACATGCGCAGAATTCATTCCTATTCAAAACATTGTGCTTTTAGACCAGAATGACACCACGTTAAAACTTTTAGTTGATAATCATAATGAGAGTCTTAGACCATTCAGACGCGCTGCGGGTACGACGCTTCGTGGCCAGATCGGCAGCACTAGCCATCTAGTTTTGCTGGTCTTCAGTTCGAGTCTCGAAACTGAGAACTTTCTCAATATATTTTTCTTTTCTTTTTTTAAAGTTTTATTTTAGATATTTTTATCCTTTATTCCCACACTTACTACGAACTTTTCCAAATCTTATACTACTAAAATAAAATTTTATGTCAAAATATTTCTATATTCAAGAGAAATTTTAGGAGTCGAGTTCACGCACATGCGCAGAATTCATTCCTATACAAAACATTGTGCTTTTAGACCAGAATGACACCACGTTAAAACTTTTAGTCGATAATCATAATGAGAGTCTTAGACCATTCACACGCGCTGCAGGTACGAAGCTTCGTGGCCAGATCGGCAGTACGAGCCATCTAGTTTTACTGGTCTTCAGTTCGAGTCTCGAAACTGAGAACTTTTTCAATATATTTTTCTTTTCTTTTTTTTACATTTTTTTTAGATATTTTTATCCTTTATTCCCATACTTACTACGAACTTTTCCAAATCTTATATTACTAAAATAAAATTTTATGTCAAAATATTTCTATATTCAAGAGAAATTTTAGGAGTCTTGTTCAAGCACATGCGCAGAATTCATTCCTATTCAAAACATTGTGCTTTTAGACCAGAATGACACCACGTTAAAACTTTTAGTGGATGATCATAATGACAGTCTTAGAACATTGAGACGCGCTGCGGGTACGAAGCTTCGTGGCCAGATCGGCAGCACGAGCCATCTAGTTTTGCTGGTCTTCAGTTCGAGTCTCGAAACTGAGAACTTTTTAAATATATTCTTCTTTTCTTTTTTTTTACATTTTTTTTAGATATTTTTATCCTTTATTCCCACACTTACTACGAACTTTTACAAATCTTATACTACTAAAATAAAATTTTATGTCAAAATATTTCTATATTCAAGAGTAATTTTAGGAGTCGAGTTCACGCACATGCGCAGAATTCATTCCTATTCAAAACATTGTGCTTTTAGACCAGAATGACACCACGTTAAAACTTTTAGTTGATAATCATAATGAGAGTCTTAGACCATTCAGACGCGCTGCAGGTACGACGCTTCGTGGCCAGATCGGCAGCACTAGCCATCTAGTTTTGCTGGTCTTCAGTTCGAGTCTCGAAACTGAGAACTTTCTCAATATATTTTTCTTTTCTTTTTTTAAAGTTTTATTTTAGATATTTTTATCCTTTATTCCCACACTTACTACGAACTTTTCCAAATCTTATACTACTAAAATAAAATTTTATGTCAAAATATTTCTATATTCAAGAGAAATTTTAGGAGTCGAGTTCACGCACATGCGCAGAATTCATTCCTATACAAAACATTGTGCTTTTAGACCAGAATGACACCACGTTAAAACTTTTAGTCGATAATCATAATGAGAGTCTTAGACCATTCACACGCGCTGCTGGTACGAAGCTTCGTGGCCAGATCGGCAGTACGAGCCATCTAGTTTTGCTGGTCTTCAGTTCGAGTCTCGAAACTGAGAACTTTTTAAATATATTCTTCTTTTCTTTTTTTTACATTTTTTTTAGATATTTTTATCCTTTATTCCCACACTTACTACGAACTTTTCCAAATCTTATACTACTAAAATAAAATTTTATGTCAAAATATTTCTATATTCAAGAGAAATTTTAGGAGTCGAGTTCACGCACATGCGCAGAATTCATTCCTATACAAAACATTGTGCTTTTAGACCAGAATGACACCACGTTAAAAATTTTAGTGGATAATCATAATGAGAGTCTTAGACCATTCAGACGCGCTGCGGGTACGAAGCTTCGTGGCCACATCGGCAGCACGAGCCATCTAGTTTTGCTGGTCTTCAGTTCGAGTCTCGAAACTGAGAACTTTTTAAATATATTTTTCTTTTCTTTTTTTTACATTTTTTTTTAGATATTTTTATCGATTATTCCCACACTTACTACGAACTTTTCCAAATCTTATACTACTAAAATAAAATTTTATGTCAAAATATTTCTATATTCAAGAGAAATTTTAGGAGTTGAGTTCACGCACATGCGCAGAATTCATTCCTATTCAAAACATTGTGCTTGAAGACCAGAATGACACCACGTTAACACTTTTAGTGGATAATCATAATGAGAGTCTTAGACCATTCAGACGCTCTGGGGGTACGAAGCTTCGTGGCCAGATCGGCAGCACGAGCCATCTAGTTATTCTGGTCTTCAGTTCGAGTCTCGAAACTAAGAACTTTTTCAATATATTTTTCTTTTCTTTTTTTTAAAGTTTTATGTTAGATATTTTTATCCTTTATTCCCACACTTACTACGAACTTTTCCAAATCTTATACTACTAAAATAAAATTTTATGTCAAAATATTTCTATATTCAAGAGAAATTTTAGGAGTCGAGTTCACGCACATGCTCAGAATTCATTCCTATTCAAAACATTGTGCTTTTAGACCAGAATGACACCACGTTAAAACTTTTAGTGGATAATCATAATGAGAGTCTTAGACCATTATGACGCGCTGCGGGTACGAAGCTTCGTTGCCAGATCGGCAGCACAAGCCATCTAGTTTTGCTGGTCTTCAGTTCGAGTCTCGAAACTGAGAACTTTTTAAATATATTTTTCTTTTCTTTTTTTTACATTTTTTTAGATATTTTTATCCTTTATTCCCACACTTACTACGAACTTTTCCAAATCTTATACTACTAAAATAAAATTTTATGTCAAAATATATTTATATTCAAGAGAAATTTTAGGAGTCAAGATTCACGCACATGCGCAGAATTCATTCCTATTCAAAACATTGTGCTTTTAGACCAGAATGACACCACGTTAAAACTTTTAGTGGATAATCATAATGAGAGTCTTAGACCATTCAGAATCGCTGCGGGTACGAAGCTTCGTGGCCAGATAGACAGCACGAGCAATTTAGTTTTGCTGGTCTTCAGTTCGAGTCTCGAAACTGAGAACTTTTTCAATATATTTTTCTTTTCTTTTTTTAAAGTTTTATTTTAGATACTTTTATCCTTTATTCCCACACTTAATACGAACTTTTCCAAATCTTATACTACTAAAATAAAATTTTATGTCAAAATATTTCTATATTCAAGAGAAATTTTAGAAGTCGAGTTCACGCACATGCGCAGAATTCTTTCCTATTCAAAACATTGTGCTTTTAGACCAGAATGTGCTTTTAGTTAGACCAGAATTTTAACACTTTTAGTGGATAATCATAATGAGAGTCTTAGACCATTCAGACGCGCTGCGGGTACGAAGCTTCGTGGCCAGATCGGCAGCACGAGACATCTAGTTTTGCTGGTCTTCAGTTCGAGTCTCGAAACTGAGAACTTTTTCAATATATTTTTCTTTTCTTTTTTTTTACAATTTTTTTAGATATTTTTATCCTTTATTCCCACACTTACTACGAACATTTCCAAATCTTATACTACTGAAATAAAATTTTATGTCAAAATATTTCTATATTCAAGAGAAATTTTAGGAGTCGAGTTCACGCACATGCGCAGAATTCATTCCTATTCAAAACATTGTGCTTTTAGATCAGAATGACACCACGTTAAAACTTTTAGTGGATAATCATAATGAGAGTCTTAGACCATTCAGACTCGCTGCGGGTACGAAGCGTCGTGGCCAGATCGGCAGCACGAGACATCTAGTTTTGCTGGTCTTGAGTTCGAGTCTCGAAACTGAGAACTTTTTAAATATATTTTTCTTTTCTTTTTTTTACATTTTTTTTAGATATTTTTATCCTTTATTCCCACACTTACTACGAACTTTTCCAAATCTTATACTACTAAAATAAAATTTTATGTCAAAATATTTCTATATTCAAGAGAAATTTTAGGAGTCGAGTTCACGCACATGCGCAGAATTCATTCCTATACAAAACATTGTGCTTTTAGACCAGAATGACACCACGTTAAAAATTTTAGTGGATAATCATAATGAGAGTCTTAGACCATTCAGACGCGCTGCGGGTACGAAGCTTCGTGGCCACATCGGCAGCACGAGCCATCTAGTTTTGCTGGTCTTCAGTTCGAGTCTCGAAACTGAGAACTTTTTAAATATATTTTTCTTTTCTTTTTTTTACATTTTTTTTTAGATATTTTTATCGATTATTCCCACACTTACTACGAACTTTTCCAAATCTTATACTACTAAAATAAAATTTTATGTCAAAATATTTCTATATTCAAGAGAAATTTTAGGAGTTGAGTTCACGCACATGCGCAGAATTCATTCCTATTCAAAACATTGTGCTTGAAGACCAGAATGACACCACGTTAACACTTTTAGTGGATAATCATAATGAGAGTCTTAGACCATTCAGACGCTCTGGGGGTACGAAGCTTCGTGGCCAGATCGGCAGCACGAGCCATCTAGTTATTCTGGTCTTCAGTTCGAGTCTCGAAACTAAGAACTTTTTCAATATATTTTTCTTTTCTTTTTTTTAAAGTTTTATGTTAGATATTTTTATCCTTTATTCCCACACTTACTACGAACTTTTCCAAATCTTATACTACTAAAATAAAATTTTATGTCAAAATATTTCTATATTCAAGAGAAATTTTAGGAGTCGAGTTCACGCACATGCTCAGAATTCATTCCTATTCAAAACATTGTGCTTTTAGACCAGAATGACACCACGTTAAAACTTTTAGTGGATAATCATAATGAGAGTCTTAGACCATTATGACGCGCTGCGGGTACGAAGCTTCGTTGCCAGATCGGCAGCACGAGCCATCTAGTTTTGCTGGTCTTCAGTTCGAGTCTCGAAACTGAGAACTTTTTAAATATATTTTTCTTTTCTTTTTTTTACATTTTTTTAGATATTTTTATCCTTTATTCCCACACTTACTACGAACTTTTCCAAATCTTATACTACTAAAATAAAATTTTATGTCAAAATATTTCTATATTCAAGAGAAATTTTAGGAGTCGAGTTCACGCACATGCGCAGAATTCATTCCTATACAAAACATTGTGCTTTTAGACCAGAATGACACCACGTTAAAACTTTTAGTCGATAATCATAATGAGAGTCTTAGACCATTCACACGCGCTGCTGGTAGGAAGCTTCGTGGCCAGATCGGCAGTACGAGCCATCTAGTTTTGCTGGTCTTCAGTTCGAGTCTCGAAACTGAGAACTTTTTCAATATATTTTTCTTTTCTTTTTTTTACATTTTTTTTAGAAATTTTTATCCTTTATTCCCATACTTACTACGAACTTTTCCAAATCTTATACTACTAAAATAAAATTTTATGTCAAAATATTTCTATATTCAAGAGAAATTTTAGGAGTCGAGTTCACGCACATGCGCAGAATTCATTCCTATTCAAAACATTGTGCTTTTAGAGCAGAATGACACCACGTTAAAAATTTTAGTGGATAATCATAATGAGAGTCTTAGACCATTCAGACGCGCTGCGGGTACGAAGCTTCGTGGCGAGATCGGCAGCACGAACCATCTAGTTTTGCTGGTCTTCAGTTCGAGTCTCGAAACTGAGAACTTTTTAAATATATTTTTCTTTTCTTTTTTTTACATTTTTTTTTAGATATTTTTATCGATTATTCCCACACTTACTACGAACTTTTCCAAATCTTATACTACTAAAATAAAATTTTATGTCAAAATATTTCTATATTCAAGAGAAATTTTAGGAGTTGAGTTCACGCACATGCGCAGAATTCATTCCTATTCAAAACATTGTGCTTGAAGACCAGAATGACACCACGTTAACACTTTTAGTGGATAATCATAATGAGAGTCTTAGACCATTCAGACGCTCTGGGGGTACGAAGCTTCGTGGCCAGATCGGCAGCACGAGACATCTAGTTTTGCTGGTCTTCAGTTCGAGTCTCGAAACTGAGAACTTTTTCAATATATTTTTCTTTTCTTTTTTTTTTACAATTTTTTTAGATATTTTTATCCTTTATTCCCACACTTACTACGAACATTTCCAAATCTTATACTACTAAAATAAAATTTTATGTCAAAATATTTCTATATTCAAGAGAAATTTTAGGAGTCGAGTTCACGCACATGCGCAGAATTCATTCCTATTCAAAACATTGTGCTTTTAGACCAGAATGACACCACGTTAAAACTTTTAGTGGATAATCATAATGAGAGTCTTAGACCATTATGACGCGCTGCGGGTACGAAGCTTCGTTGCCAGATCGGCAGCACGAGCCATCTAGTTTTGCTGGTCTTCAGTTCGAGTCTCGAAACTGAGAACTTTTTAAATATATTTTTCTTTTCTTTTTTTTACATTTTTTTAGATATTTTTATCCTTTATTCCCACACTTACTACGAACTTTTCCAAATCTTATACTACTAAAATAAAATTTTATGTCAAAATATATTTATATTCAAGAGAAATTTTAGGAGTCGAGTTCACGCACATGCGCAGAATTCATTCCTATTCAAAACATTGTGCTTTTAGACCAGAATGACACCACGTTAAAACTTTTAGTGGATAATCATAATGAGAGTCTTAGACCATTCAGAATCGCTGCGGGTACGAAGCTTCGTGGCCAGATAGACAGCACGAGCAATTTAGTTTTGCTGGTCTTCAGTTCGAGTCTCGAAACTGAGAACTTTTTCAATATATTTTTCTTTTCTTTTTTTAAAGTTTTATTTTAGATATTTTTATCCTTTATTCCCACACTTAATACGAACTTTTCCAAATCTTATACTACTAAAATAAAATTTTATGTCAAAATATTTCTATATTCAAGAGAAATTTTAGAAGTCGAGTTCACGCACATGCGCAGAATTCATTCCTATTCAAAACATTGTGCTTTTAGACCAGAATGTGCTTTTAGTTAGACCAGAATGTTAACACTTTTAGTGGATAATCATAATGAGAGTCTTAGACCATTCAGACGCGCTGCGGGTACGAAGCTTCGTGGCCAGATCGGCAGCACGAGGCATCTAGTTTTGCTGGTCTTCAGTTCGAGTCTCGAAACTGAGAACTTTTTCAATATATTTTTCTTTTCTTTTTTTTTACAATTTTTTTAGATATTTTTATCCTTTATTCCCACACTTACTACGAACATTTCCAAATCTTATACTAGTAAAATAAAATTTTATGTCAAAATATTTCTATATTCAAGAGAAATTTTAGGAGTCGAGTTCACGCACATGCGCAGAATTCATTCCTATTCAAAACATTGTGCTTTTAGATCAGAATGACACCACGTTAAAACTTTTAGTGGATAATCATAATGAGAGTCTTAGACCATTCAGACTCGCTGCGGGTACGAAGCGTCGTGGCCAGATCGGCAGCACGAGACATCTAGTTTTGCTGGTCTTGAGTTCGAGTCTCGAAACTGAGAACTTTTTAAATATATTTTTCTTTTCTTTTTTTTACATTTTTTTTAGATATTTTTATCCTTTATTCCCACACTTACTACGAACTTTTCCAAATCTTATACTACTAAAATAAAATTTTATGTCAAAATATTTCTATATTCAAGAGAAATTTTAGGAGTCGAGTTCACGCACATGCGCAGAATTCATTCCTATACAAAACATTGTGCTTTTAGACCAGAATGACACCACGTTAAAAATTTTAGTGGATAATCATAATGAGAGTCTTAGACCATTCAGACGCGCTGCGGGTACGAAGCTTCGTGGCCACATCGGCAGCACGAGCCATCTAGTTTTGCTGGTCTTCAGTTCGAGTCTCGAAACTGAGAACTTTTTAAATATATTTTTCTTTTCTTTTTTTTACATTTTTTTTTAGATATTTTTATCGATTATTCCCACACTTACTACGAACTTTTCCAAATCTTATACTACTAAAATAAAATTTTATGTCAAAATATTTCTATATTCAAGAGAAATTTTAGGAGTTGAGTTCACGCACATGCGCAGAATTCATTCCTATTCAAAACATTGTGCTTGAAGACCAGAATGACACCACGTTAACACTTTTAGTGGATAATCATAATGAGAGTCTTAGACCATTCAGACGCTCTGGGGGTACGAAGCTTCGTGGCCAGATCGGCAGCACGAGCCATCTAGTTATTCTGGTCTTCAGTTCGAGTCTCGAAACTAAGAACTTTTTCAATATATTTTTCTTTTCTTTTTTTTAAAGTTTTATGTTAGATATTTTTATCCTTTATTCCCACACTTACTACGAACTTTTCCAAATCTTATACTACTAAAATAAAATTTTATGTCAAAATATTTCTATATTCAAGAGAAATTTTAGGAGTCGAGTTCACGCACATGCTCAGAATTCATTCCTATTCAAAACATTGTGCTTTTAGACCAGAATGACACCACGTTAAAACTTTTAGTGGATAATCATAATGAGAGTCTTAGACCATTATGACGCGCTGCGGGTACGAAACTTCGTTGCCAGATCGGCAGCACGAGCCATCTAGTTTTGCTGGTCTTCAGTTCGAGTCTCGAAACTGAGAACTTTTTAAATATATTTTTCTTTTCTTTTTTTTACATTTTTTTAGATATTTTTATCCTTTATTCCCACACTTACTACGAACTTTTCCAAATCTTATACTACTAAAATAAAATTTTATGTCAAAATATATTTATATTCAAGAGAAATTTTAGGAGTCGAGTTCACGCACATGCGCAGAATTCATTCCTATTCAAAACATTGTGCTTTTAGACCAGAATGACACCACGTTAAAACTTTTAGTGGATAATCATAATGTGAGTCTTAGACCATTCAGAATCGCTGCGGGTACGAAGCTTCGTGGCCAGATCGACAGCACGAGCAATTTAGTTTTGCTGGTCTTCAGTTCGAGTGTCGAAACTGAGAACTTTTTCAATATATTTTTCTTTTCTTTTTTTAAAGTTTTATTTTAGATATTTTTATCCTTTATTCCCACACTTAATACGAACTTTTCCAAATCTTATACTACTAAAATAAAATTTTATGTCAAAATATTTCTATATTCAAGAGAAATTTTAGAAGTCGAGTTCACGCACATGCGCAGAATTCATTCCTATTCAAAACATTGTGCTTTTAGACCAGAATGTGCTTTTAGTTAGACCAGAATGTTAACACTTTTAGTGGATAATCATAATGAGAGTCTTAGACCATTCAGACGCGCTGCGGGTACGAAGCTTCGTGGCCAGATCGGCAGCACGAGACATCTAGTTTTGCTGGTCTTCAGTTCGAGTCTCGAAACTGAGAACTTTTTCAATATATTTTTCTTTTCTTTTTTTTTACAATTTTTTTAGATATTTTTATCCTTTATTCCCACACTTACTACGAACATTTCCAAATCTTATACTACTAAAATAAAATTTTATGTCAAAATATTTCTATATTCAAGAGAAATTTTAGGAGTCGAGTTCACGCACATGCGCAGAATTCATTCCTATTCAAAACATTGTGCTTTTAGATCAGAATGACACCACGTTAAAACTTTTAGTGGATAATCATAATGAGAGTCTTAGACCATTCAGACTCGCTGCGGGTACGAAGCGTCGTGGCCAGATCGGCAGCACGAGACATCTAGTTTTGCTGGTCTTGAGTTCGAGTCTCGAAACTGAGAACTTTTTAAATATATTTTTCTTTTCTTTTTTTTACATTTTTTTTAGATATTTTTATCCTTTATTCCCACACTTACTACGAACATTTCCAAATCTTATACTATTAAAATAAAATTATATGTCAAAATATTTCTATATTCAAGAGAAATTTTAGGAGTCGAGTTCACGCACATGCGCAGAATTCTTTCCTATTCAAAACATTGTGCTTTTAGACCAGAATGACACAATGTTAAAACTTTTTGTTGATAATCATAATGAGAGTCTTAGACCATTCAGAATCGCTGCGGGTACGAAGCTTCGTGGCCAGATCGGCAGCACGAGCCATCTAGTTTTGCTGGTCTTCAGTTCGAGTCTCGAAACTGAGAACTTTTTAAATATATTTTTCTTTTCTTTTTTTTATATTTTTTTAGATATTTTTATCCTTTATTCCGACTTTTACTACGAACTTTTCTAAATCTTATACTACTAAAATAAAATTTTATGTCAAAATATTTCTATATTCAAGAGAAATTTTAGGAGTCGAGTTCACGCACATGCGCAGAATTCATTCCTATTCAAAACATTGTGCTTTTAGACCAGAATGACACCACGTTAAAACTTTTAGTG
This sequence comes from Argiope bruennichi, assembly GCF_947563725.1. Lineage (NCBI taxonomy): Eukaryota > Metazoa > Arthropoda > Arachnida > Araneae > Araneidae > Argiope > Argiope bruennichi. The sequence continues at coordinate 136,365,612 of NC_079163.1, forward strand.
GATAATCATAATGAGAGTCTTAGACCATTCAGACTCGATACGGATACGAAGCGTCGTGGCGAGATCGGCAGCACGAGACATCTAGTTTTGCTGGTCTTCAGTTCGAGTCTCGAAACTGAGAACTTTTTAAATATATTTTTCTTTTCTTTTTTTTACATTTTTTTTAGATATTTTTATCCTTTATTCCCACACTTAATACGAACTTTTCCAAATCTTATACTACTAAAATAAAATTTTATGTCAAAATATTTCTATATTCAAGAGAAATTTTAGAAGTCGAGTTCACGCACATGCGCAGAATTCATTCCTATTCAAAACATTGTGCTTTTAGACCAGAATGTGCTTTTAGTTAGACCAGAATGTTAACACTTTTAGTGGATAATCATAATGAGAGTCTTAGACCATTCAGACGCGCTGCGGGTACGAAGCTTCGTGGCCAGATCGGCAGCACGAGGCATCTAGTTTTGCTGGTCTTCAGTTCGAGTCTCGAAACTGAGAACTTTTTCAATATATTTTTCTTTTCTTTTTTTTTACAATTTTTTTAGATATTTTTATCCTTTATTCCCACACTTACTACGAACATTTCCAAATCTTATACTAGTAAAATAAAATTTTATGTCAAAATATTTCTATATTCAAGAGAAATTTTAGGAGTCGAGTTCACGCACATGCGCAGAATTCATTCCTATTCAAAACATTGTGCTTTTAGATCAGAATGACACCACGTTAAAACTTTTAGTGGATAATCATAATGAGAGTCTTAGACCATTCAGACTCGCTGCGGGTACGAAGCGTCGTGGCCAGATCGGCAGCACGAGACATCTAGTTTTGCTGGTCTTGAGTTCGAGTCTCGAAACTGAGAACTTTTTAAATATATTTTTCTTTTCTTTTTTTTACATTTTTTTTAGATATTTTTATCCTTTATTCCCACACTTACTACGAACTTTTCCAAATCTTATACTACTAAAATAAAATTTTATGTCAAAATATTTCTATATTCAAGAGAAATTTTAGGAGTCGAGTTCACGCACATGCGCAGAATTCATTCCTATACAAAACATTGTGCTTTTAGACCAGAATGACACCACGTTAAAAATTTTAGTGGATAATCATAATGAGAGTCTTAGACCATTCAGACGCGCTGCGGGTACGAAGCTTCGTGGCCACATCGGCAGCACGAGCCATCTAGTTTTGCTGGTCTTCAGTTCGAGTCTCGAAACTGAGAACTTTTTAAATATATTTTTCTTTTCTTTTTTTTACATTTTTTTTTAGATATTTTTATCGATTATTCCCACACTTACTACGAACTTTTCCAAATCTTATACTACTAAAATAAAATTTTATGTCAAAATATTTCTATATTCAAGAGAAATTTTAGGAGTTGAGTTCACGCACATGCGCAGAATTCATTCCTATTCAAAACATTGTGCTTGAAGACCAGAATGACACCACCTTAACACTTTTAGTGGATAATCATAATGAGAGTCTTAGACCATTCAGACGCTCTGGGGGTACGAAGCTTCGTGGCCAGATCGGCAGCACGAGCCATCTAGTTATTCTGGTCTTCAGTTCGAGTCTCGAAACTAAGAACTTTTTCAATATATTTTTCTTTTCTTTTTTTTAAAGTTTTATGTTAGATATTTTTATCCTTTATTCCCACACTTACTACGAACTTTTCCAAATCTTATACTACTAAAATAAAATTTTATGTCAAAATATTTCTATATTCAAGAGAAATTTTAGGAGTCGAGTTCACGCACATGCTCAGAATTCATTCCTATTCAAAACATTGTGCTTTTAGACCAGAATGACACCACGTTAAAACTTTTAGTGGATAATCATAATGAGAGTCTTAGACCATTATGACGCGCTGCGGGTACGAAACTTCGTTGCCAGATCGGCAGCACGAGCCATCTAGTTTTGCTGGTCTTCAGTTCGAGTCTCGAAACTGAGAACTTTTTAAATATATTTTTCTTTTCTTTTTTTTACATTTTTTTAGATATTTTTATCCTTTATTCCCACACTTACTACGAACTTTTCCAAATCTTATACTACTAAAATAAAATTTTATGTCAAAATATATTTATATTCAAGAGAAATTTTAGGAGTCGAGTTCACGCACATGCGCAGAATTCATTCCTATTCAAAACATTGTGCTTTTAGACCAGAATGACACCACGTTAAAACTTTTAGTGGATAATCATAATGAGAGTCTTAGACCATTCAGAATCGCTGCGGGTACGAAGCTTCGTGGCCAGATCGACAGCACGAGCAATTTAGTTTTGCTGGTCTTCAGTTCGAGTGTCGAAACTGAGAACTTTTTCAATATATTTTTCTTTTCTTTTTTTAAAGTTTTATTTTAGATATTTTTATCCTTTATTCCCACACTTAATACGAACTTTTCCAAATCTTATACTACTAAAATAAAATTTTATGTCAAAATATTTCTATATTCAAGAGAAATTTTAGAAGTCGAGTTCACGCACATGCGCAGAATTCATTCCTATTCAAAACATTGTGCTTTTAGACCAGAATGTGCTTTTAGTTAGACCAGAATGTTAACACTTTTAGTGGATAATCATAATGAGAGTCTTAGACCATTCAGACGCGCTGCGGGTACGAAGCTTCGTGGCCAGATCGGCAGCACGAGACATCTAGTTTTGCTGGTCTTCAGTTCGAGTCTCGAAACTGAGAACTTTTTCAATATATTTTTCTTTTCTTTTTTTTTACAATTTTTTTAGATATTTTTATCCTTTATTCCCACACTTACTACGAACATTTCCAAATCTTATACTACTAAAATAATATTTTATGTCAAAATATTTCTATATTCAAGAGAAATTTTAGGAGTCGAGTTCACGCACATGCGCAGAATTCATTCCTATTCAAAACATTGTGCTTTTAGATCAGAATGACACCACGTTAAAACTTTTAGTGGATAATCATAATGAGAGTCTTAGACCATTCAGACTCGCTGCGGGTACGAAGCGTCGTGGCCAGATCGGCAGCACGAGACATCTAGTTTTGCTGGTCTTGAGTTCGAGTCTCGAAACTGAGAACTTTTTAAATATATTTTTCTTTTCTTTTTTTTACATTTTTTTTAGATATTTTTATCCTTTATTCCCACACTTACTACGAACATTTCCAAATCTTATACTATTAAAATAAAATTATATGTCAAAATATTTCTATATTCAAGAGAAATTTTAGGAGTCGAGTTCACGCACATGCGCAGAATTCTTTCCTATTCAAAACATTGTGCTTTTAGACCAGAATGACACAATGTTAAAACTTTTTGTTGATAATCATAATGAGAGTCTTAGACCATTCAGAATCGCTGCGGGTACGAAGCTTCGTGGCCAGATCGGCAGCACGAGCCATCTAGTTTTGCTGGTCTTCAGTTCGAGTCTCGAAACTGAGAACTTTTTAAATATATTTTTCTTTTCTTTTTTTTATATTTTTTTAGATATTTTTATCCTTTATTCCGACTTTTACTACGAACTTTTCTAAATCTTATACTACTAAAATAAAATTTTATGTCAAAATATTTCTATATTCAAGAGAAATTTTAGGAGTCGAGTTCACGCACATGCGCAGAATTCATTCCTATTCAAAACATTGTGCTTTTAGACCAGAATGACACCACGTTAAAACTTTTAGTGGATAATCATAATGAGAGTCTTAGACCATTCAGACTCGATACGGATACGAAGCGTCGTGGCGAGATCGGCAGCACGAGACATCTAGTTTTGCTGGTCTTCAGTTCGAGTCTCGAAACTGAGAACTTTTTAAATATATTTTTCTTTTCTTTTTTTTACATTTTTTTTAGATATTTTTATCCTTTATTCCCACACTTACTACGAACTTTTCCAAATCTTATACTACTAAAATAAAATTTTATGTCAAAATATTTCTATATTCAAGAGAAATTTTAGGAGTCGAGTTCACACACATGCGCAGAATTCTTTCCTATTCAAAACATTGTGTTTTTAGACCAGAATGACACAGCGATAAAACTTTTAGTGGATAATCATAATGAGAGTCTTAGACCATTCAGACGCGCTGCGGGTACGAAGCTTCGTGGCCAGATCGGCAGCACGAGCCATCTAGTTTTGCTGGTCTTCAGTTCGAGTCTCGAAACTGAGAACTTTTTAAATATATTTAACTTTTCTTTTTTTTACATTTCTTTTAGATATTTTTATCCTTTATTCCCACACTTACTACGAACTTTTCCAAATTTTATACTACTAAAATAAAATTTTATGTCAAAATATTTCTATATTCAAGAGAAATTTTAGGAGTCGAGTTCACGCACATGCGCAGAATTCATTCCTGTTCAAAACATTGTGCTTTTAGACCAGAATGACACCACGTTAAAACTTTTAGTGGATAATTATAATGAGAGTCTTCGACCATTCAGAATCGCTGCGGGTACTAAGCTTCGTGGCCAGATCGGCAGCACGAGCAATCTAGTTTTGCTGGTCTTCAGTTCGAGTCTCGAAACTGAGAACTTTTTAATTATATTTTTCTTTTCTTTTTTTTACATTTTTTTTAGATATTTTTATACTTTATTCCCACACTTACTACGAACTTTTCCAAATCTTATACTACTAAAATAAAATTTTATGTCAAAATATTTCTATATTCAAGAGAAATTTTAGTCGTCGAGTTCACGCACATGCGCAGAATTCATTCCTATTCAAAACATTGTGCTTTTAGACCAGAATGACACCACGTTAAAACTTTTAGTGGATAAACATAATAAGAGTCTTAGACCATACTGAATCGCTGCGGGTACGAAGCTTCATGGCCAGATCGGCAGCACGAGCCATCTAGTTTTGCTGGTCTTCAGTTCGAGTCTCGAAACTGAGAACTTTTTAAATATATTTTTCTTTTCTTTTTTTTACATTTTTTTTAGATATTTTTATCCTTTATTCCCACACTTACTACGAACTTTTCCAAATCTTATACTACTAAAATAAAATTTTATGTCAAAATATTTCTATATTCAAGAGAAATTTTAGGAGTCGAGTTCACACACATGCGCAGAATTCTTTCCTATTCAAAACATTGTGTTTTTAGACCAGAATGACAAAGCGTTAAAACTTTTAGTGGATAATCATAATGAGAGTCTTAGACCATTCAGACGCGCTGCGGGTACGAAGCTTCGTGGCCAGATCGGCAGCACGAGCCATCTAGTTTTGCTGGTCTTCAGTTCGAGTCTCGAAACTGAGAACTTTTTAATTATATTTTTCTTTTCTTTTTTTTACATTTTTTTTAGATATTTTTATACTTTATTCCCACACTTACTACGAACTTTTCCAAATCTTATACTACTAAAATAAAATTTTATGTCAAAATATTTCTATATTCAATAGAAATTTTAGGAGTCGAGTTCACGCACATGCGCAGAATTCATTCCTATTCAAAACATTGTGCTTTTAGACCAGAATGACACCACGTTAAAACTTTTTGTGGATAATCATAATGAGAGTCTTAGACCATTCAGAATCGCTGCGGGTACGAAGCTTCTTGGCCAGATCGGCAGCACGAGCCATCTAGTTTTGCTGGTCTTCAGTTCGAGTCTCGAAACTGAGAACTTTTTAAATATATTTTTCTTTTCTTTTTTTTTACATTTTTCTTAGATATTTTTATCCTTTATTCCCACACTTACTACGAACTTTTCCGAATATTATACTACTAAAATAAAATTTTATGTCAAAATATCTCTATATTCAAGAGAAATTTTAGGACTCGAGCTCATGAACATGCGCAGAATTCATTCCTATTCAAAACATTGTGCTTTTGGACAAGAATGACACCACGTTAAAACTTTTAGTTGATAATCATAATGAGAGTCTTAGACCATTCAGACGCGCTGCAGGTACGAAGCTTCGTGGCCAGATCGGCAGCACGAGCCATCTGGTTTTGCTGGTCTTCAGTTCGAGTCTCGAAACTGAGAACTTTTTCAATATCTTTTTCTTTTCTTTTTTTTACATTTTTTTTAGATATTTTTATCCTTTATTCCCACACTTACTACGAACTTTTCCAAATCTTATACTACTAAAATAAAATTTTATGTCAAAATATTTCTATATTCAAGAGAAATTTTAGGAGTCGAGTTCACGCACATGCGCAGAATTCATTCCTATTCAAAACATTGTGCTTTTGGACAAGAATGACACCACGTTAAAACTTTTAGTTGATAATCATAATGAGAGTCTTAGACCATTCAGACGCGCTGCAGGTACGAAGCTTCGTGGCCAGATCGGCAGTACGAGCCATCTAGTTTTACTGGTCTTCAGTTCGAGTCTCGAAACTGAGAACTTTTTCAATATATTTTTCTTTTCTTTTTTTTACATTTTTTTAGATATTTTTATCCTTTATTCCCATACTTACTACGAACTTTTCCAAATCTTATATTACTAAAATAAAATTTTATGTCAAAATATTTCTATATTCAAGAGAAATTTTAGGAGTCTAGTTCAAGCACATGCGCAGAATTCATTCCTATTCAAAACATTGTGCTTTTAGACCAGAATGACACCACGTTAAAACTTTTAGTGGATGATCATAATGACAGTCTTAGAACATTGAGACGCGCTGCGGGTACGAAGCTTCGTGGCCAGATCGGCAGCACGAGCCATCTAGTTTTGCTGGTCTTCAGTTCGAGTCTCGAAACTGAGAACTTTTTAAATATATTCTTCTTTTCTTTTTTTTTACATTTTTTTTAGATATTTTTATCCTTTATTCCCACACTTACTACGAACTTTTCCAAATCTTATACTACTAAAATAAAATTTTATGTCAAAATATTTCTATATTCAAGAGTAATTTTAGGAGTCGAGTTCACGCACATGCGCAGAATTCATTCCTATTCAAAACATTGTGCTTTTAGACCAGAATGACACCACGTTAAAACTTTTAGTTGATAATCATAATGAGAGTCTTAGACCATTCAGACGCGCTGCAGGTACGACGCTTCGTGGCCAGATCGGCAGCACTAGCCATCTAGTTTTGCTGGTCTTCAGTTCGAGTCTCGAAACTGAGAACTTTCTCAATATATTTTTCTTTTCTTTTTTTAAAGTTTTATTTTAGATATTTTTATCCTTTATTCCCACACTTACTACGAACTTTTCCAAATCTTATACTACTAAAATAAAATTTTATGTCAAAATATTTCTATATTCAAGAGAAATTTTAGGAGTCGAGTTCACGCACATGCGCAGAATTCATTCCTATACAAAACATTGTGCTTTTAGACCAGAATGACACCACGTTAAAACTTTTAGTCGATAATCATAATGAGAGTCTTAGACCATTCACACGCGCTGCTGGTACGAAGCTTCGTGGCCAGATCGGCAGTACGAGCCATCTAGTTTTGCTGGTCTTCAGTTCGAGTCTCGAAACTGAGAACTTTTTCAATATATTTTTCTTTTCTTTTTTTTACATTTTTTTTAGATATTTTTATCCTTTATTCCCATACTTACTACGAACTTTTCCAAATCTTATACTACTAAAATAAAATTTTATGTCAAAATATTTCTATATTCAAGAGAAATTTTAGGAGTCGAGTTCACGCACATGCGCAGAATTCATTCCTATTCAAAACATTGTGCTTTTAGAGCAGAATGACACCACGTTAAAAATTTTAGTGGATAATCATAATGAGAGTCTTAGACCATTCAGACGCGCTGCGGGTACGAAGCTTCGTGGCGAGATCGGCAGCACGAGCCATCTAGTTTTGCTGGTCTTCAGTTCGAGTCTCGAAACTAAGAACTTTTTAAATATATTTTTCTTTTCTTTTTTTTACATTTTTTTAGATATTTTTATCCTTTATTCCCACACTTACTACGAACTTTTCCAAATCTTATACTACTAAAATAAAATTTTATGTCAAAATATATTTATATTCAAGAGAAATTTTAGGAGTCGAGTTCACGCACATGCGCAGAATTCATTCCTATTCAAAACATTGTGCTTTTAGACCAGAATGACACCACGTTAAAACTTTTAGTGGATAATCATAATGAGAGTCTTAGACCATTCAGAATCGCTGCAGGTACGAAGCTTCGTGGCCAGATCGACAGCACGAGCAATTTAGTTTTGCTGGTCTTCAGTTCGAGTCTCGAAACTGAGAACTTTTTCAATATATTTTTCTTTTCTTTTTTTAAAGTTTTATTTTAGATATTTTTATCCTTTATTCCCACACTTAATACGAACTTTTCCAAATCTTATACTACTAAAATAAAATTTTATGTCAAAATATTTCTATATTCAAGAGAAATTTTAGAAGTCGAGTTCACGCACATGCGCAGAATTCATTCCTATTCAAAACATTGTGCTTTTAGACCAGAATGTGCTTTTAGTTAGACCAGAATGTTAACACTTTTAGTGGATAATCATAATGAGAGTCTTAGACCATTCAGACGCGCTGCGGGTACGAAGCTTCGTGGCCAGATCGGCAGCACGAGACATCTAGTTTTGCTGGTCTTCAGTTCGAGTCTCGAAACTGAGAACTTTTTCAATATATTTTTCTTTTCTTTTTTTTTACAATTTTTTTAGATATTTTTATCCTTTATTCCCACACTTACTACGAACATTTCCAAATCTTATACTACTAAAATAAAATTTTATGTCAAAATATTTCTATATTCAAGAGAAATTTTAGGAGTCGAGTTCACGCACATGCGCAGAATTCATTCCTATTCAAAACATTGTGCTTTTAGATCAGAATGACACCACGTTAAAACTTTTAGTGGATAATCATAATGAGAGTCTTAGACCATTCAGACTCGCTGCGGGTACGAAGCGTCGTGGCCAGATCGGCAGCACGAGACATCTTGTTTTGCTGGTCTTGAGTTCGAGTCTCGAAACTGAGAACTTTTTAAATATATTTTTCTTTTCTTTTTTTTACATTTTTTTTAGATATTTTTATCCTTTATTCCCACACTTACTACGAACATTTCCAAATCTTATACTATTAAAATAAAATTATATGTCAAAATATTTCTATATTCAAGAGAAATTTTAGGAGTCGAGTTCACGCACATGCGCAGAATTCTTTCCTATTCAAAACATTGTGCTTTTAGACCAGAATGACACAATGTTAAAACTTTTTGTTGATAATCATAATGAGAGTCTTAGACCATTCAGAATCGCTGCGGGTACGAAGCTTCGTGGCCAGATCGGCAGCACGAGCCATCTAGTTTTGCTGGTCTTCAGTTCGAGTCTCGAAACTGAGAACTTTTTAAATATATTTTTCTTCTCTTTTTTTTATATTTTTTTAGATATTTTTATCCTTTATTCCGACTTTTACTACGAACTTTTCTAAATCTTATACTACTAAAATAAAATTTTATGTCAAAATATTTCTATATTCAAGAGAAATTTTAGGAGTCGAGTTCACGCACATGCGCAGAATTCATTCCTATTCAAAACATTGTGCTTTTAGACCAGAATGACACCACGTTAAAACTTTTAGTGGATAATCATAATGAGAGTCTTAGACCATTCAGACTCGATACGGATACGAAGCGTCGTGGTGAGATCGGCAGCACGAGACATCTAGTTTTGCTGGTCTTCAGTTCGAGTCTCGAAACTGAGAACTTTTTAAATATATTTTTCTTTTCTTTTTTTTACATTTTTTTTAGATATTTTTATCCTTTATTCCCACACTTACTACGAACTTTTCCAAATCTTATACTACTAAAATAAAATTTTATGTCAAAATATTTCTATATTCAAGAGAAATTTTAGGAGTCGAGTTCACACACATGCGCAGAATTCTTTCCTATTCAAAACATTGTGTTTTTAGACCAGAATGACACAGCGATAAAACTTTTAGTGGATAATCATAATGAGAGTCTTAGACCATTCAGACGCGCTGCGGGTACGAAGCTTCGTGGCCAGATCGGCAGCACGAGCCATCTAGTTTTGCTGGTCTTCAGTTCGAGTCTCGAAACTGAGAACTTTTTAAATATATTTATCTTTTCTTTTTTTTACATTTTTTTAGATATTTTTATCCTTTATTCCCACACTTACTACGAACTTTTCCAAATTTTATACTACTAAAATAAAATTTTATGTCAAAATATTTCTATATTCAAGAGAAATTTTAGGAGTCGAGTTCACGCACATGCGCAGAATTCATTCCTATTCAAAACATTGTGCTTTTAGACCAGAATGACACCACGTTAAAACTTTTAGTGGATAATTATAATGAGAGTCTTAGACCATTCAGAATCGCTGCGGGTACTAAGCTTCGTGGCCATATCGGCAGCACGAGCCATCTAGTTTTGCTGGTCTTCAGTTCGAGTCTCGAAACTGAGAACTTTTTAATTATATTTTTCTTTTCTTTTTTTTACATTTTTTTTAGATATTTTTATACTTTATTCCCACACTTACTACGAACTTTTCCAAATCTTATACTACTAAAATAAAATTTTATGTCAAAATATTTCTATATTCAAGAGAAATTTTAGTCGTCGAGTTCACGCACATGCGCAGAATTCATTCCTATTCAAAACATTGTGCTTTTAGACCAGAATGACACCACGTTAAAACTTTTAGTTGATAATCATAATGAGAGTCTTAGACCATTCAGACGCGCTGCAGGTACGAAGCTTCGTGGCCAGATCGGCAGTACGAGCCATCTAGTTTTACTGGTCTTCAGTTCGAGTCTCGAAACTGAGAACTTTTTCAATATATTTTTCTTTTCTTTTTTTTACATTTTTTTAGATATTTTTATCCTTTATTCCCATACTTACTACGAACTTTTCCAAATCTTATATTACTAAAATAAAATTTTATGTCAAAATATTTCTATATTCAAGAGAAATTTTAGGAGTCTAGTTCAAGCACATGCGCAGAATTCATTCCTATTCAAAACATTGTGCTTTTAGACCAGAATGACACCACGTTAAAACTTTTAGTGGATGATCATAATGACAGTCTTAGAACATTGAGACGCGCTGCGGGTACGAAGCTTCGTGGCCAGATCGGCAGCACGAGCCATCTAGTTTTGCTGGTCTTCAGTTCGAGTCTCGAAACTGAGAACTTTTTAAATATATTCTTCTTTTCTTTTTTTTTACATTTTTTTTAGATATTTTTATCCTTTATTCCCACACTTACTACGAACTTTTCCAAATCTTATACTACTAAAATAAAATTTTATGTCAAAATATTTCTATATTCAAGAGTAATTTTAGGAGTCGAGTTCACGCACATGCGCAGAATTCATTCCTATTCAAAACATTGTGCTTTTAGACCAGAATGACACCACGTTAAAACTTTTAGTTGATAATCATAATGAGAGTCTTAGACCATTCAGACGCGCTGCAGGTACGACGCTTCGTGGCCAGATCGGCAGCACTAGCCATCTAGTTTTGCTGGTCTTCAGTTCGAGTCTCGAAACTGAGAACTTTCTCAATATATTTTTCTTTTCTTTTTTTAAAGTTTTATTTTAGATATTTTTATCCTTTATTCCCACACTTACTACGAACTTTTCCAAATCTTATACTACTAAAATAAAATTTTATGTCAAAATATTTCTATATTCAAGAGAAATTTTAGGAGTCGAGTTCACGCACATGCGCAGAATTCATTCCTATACAAAACATTGTGCTTTTAGACCAGAATGACACCACGTTAAAACTTTTAGTCGATAATCATAATGAGAGTCTTAGACCATTCACACGCGCTGCTGGTACGAAGCTTCGTGGCCAGATCGGCAGTACGAGCCATCTAGTTTTGCTGGTCTTCAGTTCGAGTCTCGAAACTGAGAACTTTTTCAATATATTTTTCTTTTCTTTTTTTTACATTTTTTTTAGATATTTTTATCCTTTATTCCCATACTTACTACGAACTTTTCCAAATCTTATACTACTAAAATAAAATTTTATGTCAAAATATTTCTATATTCAAGAGAAATTTTAGGAGTCGAGTTCACGCACATGCGCAGAATTCATTCCTATTCAAAACATTGTGCTTTTAGAGCAGAATGACACCACGTTAAAAATTTTAGTGGATAATCATAATGAGAGTCTTAGACCATTCAGACGCGCTGCGGGTACGAAGCTTCGTGGCGAGATCGGCAGCACGAGCCATCTAGTTTTGCTGGTCTTCAGTTCGAGTCTCGAAACTAAGAACTTTTTAAATATATTTTTCTTTTCTTTTTTTTACATTTTTTTAGATATTTTTATCCTTTATTCCCACACTTACTACGAACTTTTCCAAATCTTATACTACTAAAATAAAATTTTATGTCAAAATATATTTATATTCAAGAGAAATTTTAGGAGTCGAGTTCACGCACATGCGCAGAATTCATTCCTATTCAAAACATTGTGCTTTTAGACCAGAATGACACCACGTTAAAACTTTTAGTGGATAATCATAATGAGAGTCTTAGACCATTCAGAATCGCTGCAGGTACGAAGCTTCGTGGCCAGATCGACAGCACGAGCAATTTAGTTTTGCTGGTCTTCAGTTCGAGTCTCGAAACTGAGAACTTTTTCAATATATTTTTCTTTTCTTTTTTTAAAGTTTTATTTTAGATATTTTTATCCTTTATTCCCACACTTAATACGAACTTTTCCAAATCTTATACTACTAAAATAAAATTTTATGTCAAAATATTTCTATATTCAAGAGAAATTTTAGAAGTCGAGTTCACGCACATGCGCAGAATTCATTCCTATTCAAAACATTGTGCTTTTAGACCAGAATGTGCTTTTAGTTAGACCAGAATGTTAACACTTTTAGTGGATAATCATAATGAGAGTCTTAGACCATTCAGACGCGCTGCGGGTACGAAGCTTCGTGGCCAGATCGGCAGCACGAGACATCTAGTTTTGCTGGTCTTCAGTTCGAGTCTCGAAACTGAGAACTTTTTCAATATATTTTTCTTTTCTTTTTTTTTACAATTTTTTTAGATATTTTTATCCTTTATTCCCACACTTACTACGAACATTTCCAAATCTTATACTACTAAAATAAAATTTTATGTCAAAATATTTCTATATTCAAGAGAAATTTTAGGAGTCGAGTTCACGCACATGCGCAGAATTCATTCCTATTCAAAACATTGTGCTTTTAGATCAGAATGACACCACGTTAAAACTTTTAGTGGATAATCATAATGAGAGTCTTAGACCATTCAGACTCGCTGCGGGTACGAAGCGTCGTGGCCAGATCGGCAGCACGAGACATCTTGTTTTGCTGGTCTTGAGTTCGAGTCTCGAAACTGAGAACTTTTTAAATATATTTTTCTTTTCTTTTTTTTACATTTTTTTTAGATATTTTTATCCTTTATTCCCACACTTACTACGAACATTTCCAAATCTTATACTATTAAAATAAAATTATATGTCAAAATATTTCTATATTCAAGAGAAATTTTAGGAGTCGAGTTCACGCACATGCGCAGAATTCTTTCCTATTCAAAACATTGTGCTTTTAGACCAGAATGACACAATGTTAAAACTTTTTGTTGATAATCATAATGAGAGTCTTAGACCATTCAGAATCGCTGCGGGTACGAAGCTTCGTGGCCAGATCGGCAGCACGAGCCATCTAGTTTTGCTGGTCTTCAGTTCGAGTCTCGAAACTGAGAACTTTTTAAATATATTTTTCTTCTCTTTTTTTTATATTTTTTTAGATATTTTTATCCTTTATTCCGACTTTTACTACGAACTTTTCTAAATCTTATACTACTAAAATAAAATTTTATGTCAAAATATTTCTATATTCAAGAGAAATTTTAGGAGTCGAGTTCACGCACATGCGCAGAATTCATTCCTATTCAAAACATTGTGCTTTTAGACCAGAATGACACCACGTTAAAACTTTTAGTGGATAATCATAATGAGAGTCTTAGACCATTCAGACTCGATACGGATACGAAGCGTCGTGGTGAGATCGGCAGCACGAGACATCTAGTTTTGCTGGTCTTCAGTTCGAGTCTCGAAACTGAGAACTTTTTAAATATATTTTTCTTTTCTTTTTTTTACATTTTTTTTAGATATTTTTATCCTTTATTCCCACACTTACTACGAACTTTTCCAAATCTTATACTACTAAAATAAAATTTTATGTCAAAATATTTCTATATTCAAGAGAAATTTTAGGAGTCGAGTTCACACACATGCGCAGAATTCTTTCCTATTCAAAACATTGTGTTTTTAGACCAGAATGACACAGCGATAAAACTTTTAGTGGATAATCATAATGAGAGTCTTAGACCATTCAGACGCGCTGCGGGTACGAAGCTTCGTGGCCAGATCGGCAGCACGAGCCATCTAGTTTTGCTGGTCTTCAGTTCGAGTCTCGAAACTGAGAACTTTTTAAATATATTTATCTTTTCTTTTTTTTACATTTTTTTAGATATTTTTATCCTTTATTCCCACACTTACTACGAACTTTTCCAAATTTTATACTACTAAAATAAAATTTTATGTCAAAATATTTCTATATTCAAGAGAAATTTTAGGAGTCGAGTTCACGCACATGCGCAGAATTCATTCCTATTCAAAACATTGTGCTTTTAGACCAGAATGACACCACGTTAAAACTTTTAGTGGATAATTATAATGAGAGTCTTAGACCATTCAGAATCGCTGCGGGTACTAAGCTTCGTGGCCATATCGGCAGCACGAGCCATCTAGTTTTGCTGGTCTTCAGTTCGAGTCTCGAAACTGAGAACTTTTTAATTATATTTTTCTTTTCTTTTTTTTACATTTTTTTTAGATATTTTTATACTTTATTCCCACACTTACTACGAACTTTTCCAAATCTTATACTACTAAAATAAAATTTTATGTCAAAATATTTCTATATTCAAGAGAAATTTTAGTCGTCGAGTTCACGCACATGCGCAGAATTCATTCCTATTCAAAACATTGTGCTTTTAGACCAGAATGACACCACGTTAAAACTTTTAGTGGATAAACATAATAAGAGTCTTAGACCATACTGAATCGCTGCGGGTACGAAGCTTCATGGCCAGATCGGCAGCACGAGCCATCTAGTTTTGCTGGTCTTCAGTTCGAGTCTCGAAACTGAGAACTTTTTAAATATATTTTTCTTTTCTTTTTTTTACATTTTTTTTAGATATTTTTATCCTTTATTCCCACACTTACTACGAACTTTTCCAAATCTTATACTACTAAAATAAAATTTTATGTCAAAATATTTCTATATTCAATAGAAATTTTAGGAGTCGAGTTCACACACATGCGCAGAATTCTTTCCTATTCAAAACATTGTGTTTTTAGACCAGAATGACACAGCGTTAAAACTTTTAGTGGATAATCATAATGAGAGTCTTAGACCATTCAGACGCGCTGCGGGTACGAAGCTTCGTGGCCAGATCGGCAGCACGAGCCATCTAGTTTTGCTGGTCTTCAGTTCGAGTCTCGAAACTGAGAACTTTTTAATTATATTTTTCTTTTCTTTTTTTTACATTTTTTTTAGATATTTTTATACTTTATTCCCACACTTACTACGAACTTTTCCAAATCTTATACTACTAAAATAAAATTTTATGTCAAAATATTTCTATATTCAAGAGAAATTTTAGGAGTCGAGTTCACGCACATGCGCAGAATTCATTCCTATTCAAAACATTGTGCTTTTAGACCAGAATGACACCACGTTAAAACTTTTAGTGGATAATCATAATGAGAGTCTTAGACCATTCAGGCGCGCTGCGGGTACGAAGCTTCGTGGGCAGATCGGCTGCACGAGCCATCTAGTTTTGCTGGTCTTCAGTTCGAGTCTCGAAACTGAGAACTTTTTAAATATATTTTTTTTTTCTTTTTTTACATTTTTTTTAGATATTTTTATCCTTTATTCCCACACTTACTACGAACTTTTCCAAATCTTATACTACTAAAATAAAATTTTATGTCAAAATATTTCTATATTCAAGAGAAATTTTAGGAGTCGAGTTCACGCACATGCGCAGAATTCATTCCTATTAAAAACATTGTGCTTTTAGACCAGAATGACACCACGTTAAAACTTTTAGTGGATAATCATAATGAGAGTCTTAGACCATTCAGACGCGCTGCGGGTACGAAGCTTCGTGGCCAGATCGGCAGCACGAGACATCTAGTTTTGCTGGTCTTCAGTTCGAGTCTCGAAACTGAGAACTTTTTCAATATATTTTTCTTTTCTTTTTTTTAAGTTTAATTTTGATATTTTTATCCTTTATTCCCACACTTACTACGAACTTTTCCAAATCTTATACTACTAAAATAAAATTTTATGTCAAAATATTTCTATATTCAAGAGAAATTTTAGGAGTCGAGTTCACGCACATGCGCAGAATTCATTCCTATTCAAAACATTGTGCTTTTAGACCAGAATGACACCGCGTTAAAACTTTTAGTGGATAATCATAATGAGAGTCTTAGACCATTCAGACGCGCGGCGGGTACGAAGCTTCGTGGCCAGATCGGCAGCACGAGGCATCTAGTTTTGCTGGTCTTCAGTTCGAGTCTCGAAACTGAGAACTTTTTCAATATATTTTTCTTTTCTTTTTTTTAAGTTTAATTTTGATATTTTTATCCTTTATTCCCACACTTACTACGAACTTTTCCAAATCTTATACTACTAAAATAAAATTTTATGTCAAAATATTTCTATATTCAATAGAAATTTTAGGAGTCAAGTTCACGCACATGCGCAGAATTCATTCCTATTCAAAACATTGTGCTTTTAGACCAGAATGACACCACGTTAAAACTTTTTGTGGATAATCATAATGAGAGTCTTAGACCATTCAGAATCGCTGCGGGTACGAAGCTTCGTGGCCAGATCGGCAGCACGAGCCATCTAGTTTTGCTGGTCTTCAGTTTCTAGTCCCGAAACTGAGAACTTTTTAAATATATTTTTCTTTTCTTTTTTTTATATTTTTTTAGATATTTTTATCCTTTATTCCGACTTTTACTACGAACTTTTCCAAATCTTATACTACTAAAATAAAATTTTATGTCAAAATATTTCTATATTCAAGAGAAATTTTAGGAGTCGAGTTCAGGCACATGCGCAGAATTCATTCCTATTCAAAACATTGTGCTTTAAGACCAGAATGACACCACGTTGAAACTTTTATTGGATAATCATAATGAGAGTCTTAGACCTTTCAGACGCGCTGCGGGTACGAAACTTCGTGGCCAGATCGGCAGCACGAGACATCTAGTTTTGCTGGTCTTCAGTTCGAGTCTCGAAACTGAGAACTTTTTCAATATATTTTTCTTTTCTTTTTTTTAAGTTTTATTTTAGATATTTTTATCATTTATTCCCACACTTACTACGAACTTTTTCAAATCTTATACTACTAAAATAAAATTTCATGTCAAAATATTTCTATATTCAAGAGAAATTTTAGGAGTCGGGTTCACGCACATGCGCAGAATTCATTCCTATTCAAAACAGTGTGCTTTTAGACCAGAATGACACCACGTTAAAACTTTTAGTGGATAATCATAATGAGAGTCTTAGACCATTCAGACGCGCTGCGGGTACGAAGCTTCGTGGGCAGATCGGCTGCACGAGCCATCTAGTTTTGCTGGTCTTCAGTTCGAGTCTCGAAACTGAGAACTTTTTAAATATATTTTTCTTTTCTTTTTTTTACAATTTTTTTAGATATTTTTATCCTTTATTCCCACACTTACTACGAACTTTTCCAAATCTTATACTACTAAAATAAAATTTTATGTCAAAATATTTCTATATTCAAGAGAAATTTTAGGAGTCGAGTTCACGCACATGCGCAGAATTCATTCCTATTCAAAACATTGTGCTTTTGGACAAGAATGACACCACGTTAAAACTTTTAGTTGATAATCATAATGAGAGTCTTAGACCATTCAGACGCGCTGCAGGTACGAAGCTTCGTGGCCAGATCGGCAGTACGAGCCATCTAGTTTTACTGGTCTTCAGTTCGAGTCTCGAAACTGAGAACTTTTTCAATATATTTTTCTTTTCTTTTTTTTACATTTTTTTTAGATATTTTTATCCTTTATTCCCATACTTACTACGAACTTTTCCAAATCTTATATTACTAAAATAAAATTTTATGTCAAAATATTTCTATATTCAAGAGAAATTTTAGGAGTCTAGTTCAAGCACATGCGCAGAATTCATTCCTATTCAAAACATTGTGCTTTTAGACCAGAATGACACCACGTTAAAACTTTTAGTGGATGATCATAATGACAGTCTTAGAACATTGAGACGCGCTGCGGGTACGAAGCTTCGTGGCCAGATCGGCAGCACGAGCCATCTAGTTTTGCTGGTCTTCAGTTCGAGTCTCGAAACTGAGAACTTTTTAAATATATTCTTCTTTTCTTTTTTTTTACATTTTTTTTAGATATTTTTATCCTTTATTCCCACACTTACTACGAACTTTTCCAAATCTTATACTACTAAAATAAAATTTTATGTCAAAATATTTCTATATTCAAGAGTAATTTTAGGAGTCGAGTTCACGCACATGCGCAGAATTCATTCCTATTCAAAACATTGTGCTTTTAGACCAGAATGACACCACGTTAAAACTTTTAGTTGATAATCATAATGAGAGTCTTAGACCATTCAGACGCGCTGCAGGTACGACGCTTCGTGGCCAGATCGGCAGCACTAGCCATCTAGTTTTGCTGGTCTTCAGTTCGAGTCTCGAAACTGAGAACTTTCTCAATATATTTTTCTTTTCTTTTTTTAAAGTTTTATTTTAGATATTTTTATCCTTTATTCCCACACTTACTACGAACTTTTCCAAATCTTATACTACTAAAATAAAATTTTATGTCAAAATATTTCTATATTCAAGAGAAATTTTAGGAGTCGAGTTCACGCACATGCGCAGAATTCATTCCTATACAAAACATTGTGCTTTTAGACCAGAATGACACCACGTTAAAACTTTTAGTCGATAATCATAATGAGAGTCTTAGACCATTCACACGCGCTGCTGGTACGAAGCTTCGTGGCCAGATCGGCAGTACGAGCCATCTAGTTTTGCTGGTCTTCAGTTCGAGTCTCGAAACTGAGAACTTTTTCAATATATTTTTCTTTTCTTTTTTTTACATTTTTTTTAGATATTTTTATCCTTTATTCCCATACTTACTACGAACTTTTCCAAATCTTATACTACTAAAATAAAATTTTATGTCAAAATATTTCTATATTCAAGAGAAATTTTAGGAGTCGAGTTCACGCACATGCGCAGAATTCATTCCTATTCAAAACATTGTGCTTTTAGAGCAGAATGACACCACGTTAAAAATTTTAGTGGATAATCATAATGAGAGTCTTAGACCATTCAGACGCGCTGCGGGTACGAAGCTTCGTGGCGAGATCGGCAGCACGAGCCATCTAGTTTTGCTGGTCTTCAGTTCGAGTCTCGAAACTAAGAACTTTTTAAATATATTTTTCTTTTCTTTTTTTTACATTTTTTTAGATATTTTTATCCTTTATTCCCACACTTACTACGAACTTTTCCAAATCTTATACTACTAAAATAAAATTTTATGTCAAAATATATTTATATTCAAGAGAAATTTTAGGAGTCGAGTTCACGCACATGCGCAGAATTCATTCCTATTCAAAACATTGTGCTTTTAGACCAGAATGACACCACGTTAAAACTTTTAGTGGATAATCATAATGAGAGTCTTAGACCATTCAGAATCGCTGCAGGTACGAAGCTTCGTGGCCAGATCGACAGCACGAGCAATTTAGTTTTGCTGGTCTTCAGTTCGAGTCTCGAAACTGAGAACTTTTTCAATATATTTTTCTTTTCTTTTTTTAAAGTTTTATTTTAGATATTTTTATCCTTTATTCCCACACTTAATACGAACTTTTCCAAATCTTATACTACTAAAATAAAATTTTATGTCAAAATATTTCTATATTCAAGAGAAATTTTAGAAGTCGAGTTCACGCACATGCGCAGAATTCATTCCTATTCAAAACATTGTGCTTTTAGACCAGAATGTGCTTTTAGTTAGACCAGAATGTTAACACTTTTAGTGGATAATCATAATGAGAGTCTTAGACCATTCAGACGCGCTGCGGGTACGAAGCTTCGTGGCCAGATCGGCAGCACGAGACATCTAGTTTTGCTGGTCTTCAGTTCGAGTCTCGAAACTGAGAACTTTTTCAATATATTTTTCTTTTCTTTTTTTTTACAATTTTTTTAGATATTTTTATCCTTTATTCCCACACTTACTACGAACATTTCCAAATCTTATACTACTAAAATAAAATTTTATGTCAAAATATTTCTATATTCAAGAGAAATTTTAGGAGTCGAGTTCACGCACATGCGCAGAATTCATTCCTATTCAAAACATTGTGCTTTTAGATCAGAATGACACCACGTTAAAACTTTTAGTGGATAATCATAATGAGAGTCTTAGACCATTCAGACTCGCTGCGGGTACGAAGCGTCGTGGCCAGATCGGCAGCACGAGACATCTTGTTTTGCTGGTCTTGAGTTCGAGTCTCGAAACTGAGAACTTTTTAAATATATTTTTCTTTTCTTTTTTTTACATTTTTTTTAGATATTTTTATCCTTTATTCCCACACTTACTACGAACATTTCCAAATCTTATACTATTAAAATAAAATTATATGTCAAAATATTTCTATATTCAAGAGAAATTTTAGGAGTCGAGTTCACGCACATGCGCAGAATTCTTTCCTATTCAAAACATTGTGCTTTTAGACCAGAATGACACAATGTTAAAACTTTTTGTTGATAATCATAATGAGAGTCTTAGACCATTCAGAATCGCTGCGGGTACGAAGCTTCGTGGCCAGATCGGCAGCACGAGCCATCTAGTTTTGCTGGTCTTCAGTTCGAGTCTCGAAACTGAGAACTTTTTAAATATATTTTTCTTCTCTTTTTTTTATATTTTTTTAGATATTTTTATCCTTTATTCCGACTTTTACTACGAACTTTTCTAAATCTTATACTACTAAAATAAAATTTTATGTCAAAATATTTCTATATTCAAGAGAAATTTTAGGAGTCGAGTTCACGCACATGCGCAGAATTCATTCCTATTCAAAACATTGTGCTTTTAGACCAGAATGACACCACGTTAAAACTTTTAGTGGATAATCATAATGAGAGTCTTAGACCATTCAGACTCGATACGGATACGAAGCGTCGTGGCGAGATCGGCAGCACGAGACATCTAGTTTTGCTGGTCTTCAGTTCGAGTCTCGAAACTGAGAACTTTTTAAATATATTTTTCTTTTCTTTTTTTTACATTTTTTTTAGATATTTTTATCCTTTATTCCCACACTTACTACGAACTTTTCCAAATCTTATACTACTAAAATAAAATTTTATGTCAAAATATTTCTATATTCAAGAGAAATTTTAGGAGTCGAGTTCACACACATGCGCAGAATTCTTTCCTATTCAAAACATTGTGTTTTTAGACCAGAATGACACAGCGATAAAACTTTTAGTGGATAATCATAATGAGAGTCTTAGACCATTCAGACGCGCTGCGGGTACGAAGCTTCGTGGCCAGATCGGCAGCACGAGCCATCTAGTTTTGCTGGTCTTCAGTTCGAGTCTCGAAACTGAGAACTTTTTAAATATATTTATCTTTTCTTTTTTTTACATTTTTTTAGATATTTTTATCCTTTATTCCCACACTTACTACGAACTTTTCCAAATTTTATACTACTAAAATAAAATTTTATGTCAAAATATTTCTATATTCAAGAGAAATTTTAGGAGTCGAGTTCACGCACATGCGCAGAATTCATTCCTATTCAAAACATTGTGCTTTTAGACCAGAATGACACCACGTTAAAACTTTTAGTGGATAATTATAATGAGAGTCTTAGACCATTCAGAATCGCTGCGGGTACTAAGCTTCGTGGCCATATCGGCAGCACGAGCCATCTAGTTTTGCTGGTCTTCAGTTCGAGTCTCGAAACTGAGAACTTTTTAATTATATTTTTCTTTTCTTTTTTTTACATTTTTTTTAGATATTTTTATACTTTATTCCCACACTTACTACGAACTTTTCCAAATCTTATACTACTAAAATAAAATTTTATGTCAAAATATTTCTATATTCAAGAGAAATTTTAGTCGTCGAGTTCACGCACATGCGCAGAATTCATTCCTATTCAAAACATTGTGCTTTTAGACCAGAATGACACCACGTTAAAACTTTTAGTGGATAAACATAATAAGAGTCTTAGACCATACTGAATCGCTGCGGGTACGAAGCTTCATGGCCAGATCGGCAGCACGAGCCATCTAGTTTTGCTGGTCTTCAGTTCGAGTCTCGAAACTGAGAACTTTTTAAATATATTTTTCTTTTCTTTTTTTTACATTTTTTTTAGATATTTTTATCCTTTATTCCCACACTTACTACGAACTTTTCCAAATCTTATACTACTAAAATAAAATTTTATGTCAAAATATTTCTATATTCAATAGAAATTTTAGGAGTCGAGTTCACACACATGCGCAGAATTCTTTCCTATTCAAAACATTGTGTTTTTAGACCAGAATGACACAGCGTTAAAACTTTTAGTGGATAATCATAATGAGAGTCTTAGACCATTCAGACGCGCTGCGGGTACGAAGCTTCGTGGCCAGATCGGCAGCACGAGCCATCTAGTTTTGCTGGTCTTCAGTTCGAGTCTCGAAACTGAGAACTTTTTAATTATATTTTTCTTTTCTTTTTTTTACATTTTTTTTAGATATTTTTATACTTTATTCCCACACTTACTACGAACTTTTCCAAATCTTATACTACTAAAATAAAATTTTATGTCAAAATATTTCTATATTCAAGAGAAATTTTAGGAGTCGAGTTCACGCACATGCGCAGAATTCATTCCTATTCAAAACATTGTGCTTTTAGACCAGAATGACACCACGTTAAAACTTTTAGTGGATAATCATAATGAGAGTCTTAGACCATTCAGGCGCGCTGCGGGTACGAAGCTTCGTGGGCAGATCGGCTGCACGAGCCATCTAGTTTTGCTGGTCTTCAGTTCGAGTCTCGAAACTGAGAACTTTTTAAATATATTTTTTTTTTTCTTTTTTTACATTTTTTTTAGATATTTTTATCCTTTATTCCCACACTTACTACGAACTTTTCCAAATCTTATACTACTAAAATAAAATTTTATGTCAAAATATTTCTATATTCAAGAGAAATTTTAGGAGTCGAGTTCACGCACATGCGCAGAATTCATTCCTATTAAAAACATTGTGCTTTTAGACCAGAATGACACCACGTTAAAACTTTTAGTGGATAATCATAATGAGAGTCTTAGACCATTCAGACGCGCTGCGGGTACGAAGCTTCGTGGCCAGATCGGCAGCACGAGACATCTAGTTTTGCTGGTCTTCAGTTCGAGTCTCGAAACTGAGAACTTTTTCAATATATTTTTCTTTTCTTTTTTTTAAGTTTAATTTTGATATTTTTATCCTTTATTCCCACACTTACTACGAACTTTTCCAAATCTTATACTACTAAAATAAAATTTTATGTCAAAATATTTCTATATTCAAGAGAAATTTTAGGAGTCGAGTTCACGCACATGCGCAGAATTCATTCCTATTCAAAACATTGTGCTTTTAGACCAGAATGACACCGCGTTAAAACTTTTAGTGGATAATCATAATGAGAGTCTTAGACCATTCAGACGCGCGGCGGGTACGAAGCTTCGTGGCCAGATCGGCAGCACGAGGCATCTAGTTTTGCTGGTCTTCAGTTCGAGTCTCGAAACTGAGAACTTTTTCAATATATTTTTCTTTTCTTTTTTTTAAGTTTAATTTTGATATTTTTATCCTTTATTCCCACACTTACTACGAACTTTTCCAAATCTTATACTACTAAAATAAAATTTTATGTCAAAATATTTCTATATTCAATAGAAATTTTAGGAGTCAAGTTCACGCACATGCGCAGAATTCATTCCTATTCAAAACATTGTGCTTTTAGACCAGAATGACACCACGTTAAAACTTTTTGTGGATAATCATAATGAGAGTCTTAGACCATTCAGAATCGCTGCGGGTACGAAGCTTCGTGGCCAGATCGGCAGCACGAGCCATCTAGTTTTGCTGGTCTTCAGTTTCTAGTCCCGAAACTGAGAACTTTTTAAATATATTTTTCTTTTCTTTTTTTTATATTTTTTTAGATATTTTTATCCTTTATTCCGACTTTTACTACGAACTTTTCCAAATCTTATACTACTAAAATAAAATTTTATGTCAAAATATTTCTATATTCAAGAGAAATTTTAGGAGTCGAGTTCAGGCACATGCGCAGAATTCATTCCTATTCAAAACATTGTGCTTTAAGACCAGAATGACACCACGTTGAAACTTTTATTGGATAATCATAATGAGAGTCTTAGACCTTTCAGACGCGCTGCGGGTACGAAACTTCGTGGCCAGATCGGCAGCACGAGACATCTAGTTTTGCTGGTCTTCAGTTCGAGTCTCGAAACTGAGAACTTTTTCAATATATTTTTCTTTTCTTTTTTTTAAGTTTTATTTTAGATATTTTTATCATTTATTCCCACACTTACTACGAACTTTTTCAAATCTTATACTACTAAAATAAAATTTCATGTCAAAATATTTCTATATTCAAGAGAAATTTTAGGAGTCGGGTTCACGCACATGCGCAGAATTCATTCCTATTCAAAACAGTGTGCTTTTAGACCAGAATGACACCACGTTAAAACTTTTAGTGGATAATCATAATGAGAGTCTTAGACCATTCAGACGCGCTGCGGGTACGAAGCTTCGTGGGCAGATCGGCTGCACGAGCCATCTAGTTTTGCTGGTCTTCAGTTCGAGTCTCGAAACTGAGAACTTTTTAAATATATTTTTCTTTTCTTTTTTTTACAATTTTTTTAGATATTTTTATCCTTTATTCCCACACTTACTACGAACTTTTCCAAATCTTATACTACTAAAATAAAATTTTATGTCAAAATATTTCTATATTCAAAAGAAATTTTAGGAGTCGAGTTCACGCACATGCGCAGAATTCATTCCTAATCAAAACATTGTGCTTTTAGACCAGAATGACACCACGTTAAAACTTTTAGTGGATAATCATAATGAGAGTCTTAGACCATTCAGACTCGCTGCGGGTACGATGCGTCGTGGCCAGATCGGCAGCACGAGACATCTAGTTTTGCTGGTCTTGAGTTCGAGTCTCGAAACTGAGAACTTTTTAAATATATTTTTCTTTTCTTTTTTTTACATTTTTTTTAGATATTTTTATCCTTTATTCCCACACTTACTACGAACTTTTCCAAATCTTATACTACTAAAATAAAATTTTATGTCAAAATATTTCTATATTCAAGAGAAATTTTAGGAGTCGAGTTCACGCACATGCGCAGAATTCTTTCCTATTCAAAACATTGTGCTATTAGATCAGAATGACACCATGTTAAAACTTTTTGTGGATAATCATAATGAGAGTCTTAGACCATTCAGAATCGCTGCGGGTACGAAGCTTCGTGGCCAGATCGGCAGCACGAGCCATCTAGTTTTGCTGGTCTTCAGTTCGAGTCTCGAAACTGAGAACTTTTTAAATATATTTTTCTTTTCTTTTTTTTACATTTTTTTTAGATATTTTTATCCTTTATTCCCACACTTACTACGAACATTTCCAAATCTTATACTACTAAAATAAAATTTTATGTCAAAATATTTCTATATTCAAGAGAAATTTTAGGAGTCGAGTTCACGCACATGCGCAGAATTCTTTCCTATTCAAAACATTGTGCTTTTAGACCAGAATGACACCATGTTAAAACTTTTTGTGGATAATCATAATGAGAGTCTTAGACCATTCAGAATTGCTGCGGGTACGAAGTCTCGTGGCCAGATCGGCAGCACGAGCCATCTAGTTTTGCTGGTCTTCAGTTCGAGTCTCGAAACTGAGAACTTTTTAAATATATTTTTCTTTTCTTTTTTTTATATTTTTTTAGATATTTTTATCCTTTATTCCGACTTTTACTACGAACTTTTCTAAATCTTATACTACTAAAATAAAATTTTATGTCAAAATATTTCTATATTCAAGAGAAATTTTAGGAGTCGAGTTCACGCACATGCGCAGAATTCATTCCTATTCAAAACATTGTGCTTTTAGACCAGAATGACACCACGTTAAAACTTTTAGTGGATAATCATAATAAGAGTCTTAGACCATTCAGACTCGATGCGGGTACGAAGCGTCGTGGCGAGATCGGCAGCACGAGACATCTAGTTTTGCTGGTCTTCAGTTCGAGTCTCGAAACTGAGAACTTTTTAAATATATTTTTCTTTTCTTTTTTTTACATTTTTTTTAGATATTTTTATCCTTTATTCCCACACTTACTACGAACTTTTCCAAATCTTATAGTACTAAAATAAAATTTTATGTCAAAATATTTCTATATTCAAGAGAAATTTTAGGAGTCGAGTTCACACACATGCGCAGAATTCTTTCCTATTCAAAACATTGTGTTTTTAGACCAGAATGACACAGCGTTAAAACTTTTAGTGGATAATCATAATGAGAGTCTTAGACCATTCAGAATCGCTGCGGGTACGAAGCTTCGTGGCCAGATCGGCAGCACGAGCCATCTAGTTTTGCTGGTCTTCAGTTCGAGTCTCGAAACTGAGAACTTTTTAAATATATTTTTCTTTTCTTTTTTTTATATTTTTTTAGATATTTTTATCCTTTATTCCGACTTTTACTACGAACTTTTCTAAATCTTATACTACTAAAATAAAATTTTATGTCAAAATATTTCTATATTCAAGAGAAATTTTAGGAGTCGAGTTCACGCACATGCGCAGAATTCATTCCTATTCAAAACATTGTGCTTTTAGACCAGAATGACACCACGTTAAAACTTTTAGTGGATAATCATAATAAGAGTCTTAGACCATTCAGACTCGATGCGGGTACGAAGCGTCGTGGCGAGATCGGCAGCACGAGACATCTAGTTTTGCTGGTCTTCAGTTCGAGTCTCGAAACTGAGAACTTTTTAAATATATTTTTCTTTTCTTTTTTTTACATTTTTTTTAGATATTTTTATCCTTTATTCCCACACTTACTACGAACTTTTCCAAATCTTATAGTACTAAAATAAAATTTTATGTCAAAATATTTCTATATTCAAGAGAAATTTTAGGAGTCGAGTTCACACACATGCGCAGAATTCTTTCCTATTCAAAACATTGTGTTTTTAGACCAGAATGACACAGCGTTAAAACTTTTAGTGGATAATCATAATGAGAGTCTTAGACCATTCAGACGCGCTGCGGGTACGAGGCTTCGTGGCCAGATCGGCAGCACGAGCCATCTAGTTTTGCTGGTCTTCAGTTCGAGTCTCGAAACTGAGAACTTTTTAAATATATTTATCTTTTCTTTTTTTTACATTTTTTTTAGATATTTTTATCCTTTATTCCCACACTTACTACGAACTTTTCCAAATCTTATACTACTAAAATAAAATTTTATGTCAAAATATTTCTATATTCAAGAGAAATTATAGGAGTCGAGTTCACGCACATGCGCAGAATTCATTCCTATTCAAAACATTGCGCTTTTAGACCAGAATGACACCACGTTAAAACTTTTAGTGGATAATTATAATGACAGTCTTAGACCATTCAGAATCGCTGCGGGTACTAAGCTTCGTGGCCAGATCGGCAGCACGAGCCATCTAGTTTTGCTGGTCTTCAGTTCGAGTCTCGAAACTGAGAACTTTTTAAATATATTTTTCTTTTCTTTTTTTTACATTTTTTTTAGATATTTTTATCCTTTATTCCCACACTTACTACGAACTTTTCCAAATCTTATACTACTAAAATAAAATTTTATGTCAAAATATTTCTATATTCAATAGAAATTTTAGGAGTCGAGTTCACACACATGCGCAGAATTCTTTCCTATTCAAAACATTGTGTTTTTAGACCAGAATGACACAGCGTTAAAACTTTTAGTGGATAATCATAATGAGAGTCTTAGACCATTCAGACGCGCTGCGGGTACGAGGCTTCGTGGCCAGATCGGCAGCACGAGCCATCTAGTTTTGCTGGTCTTCAGTTCGAGTCTCGAAACTGAGAACTTTTTAAATATATTTATCTTTTCTTTTTTTTACATTTTTTTTAGATATTTTTATCCTTTATTCCCACACTTACTACGAACTTTTCCAAATCTTATACTACTAAAATAAAATTTTATGTCAAAATATTTCTATATTCAAGAGAAATTATAGGAGTCGAGTTCACGCACATGCGCAGAATTCATTCCTATTCAAAACATTGCGCTTTTAGACCAGAATGACACCACGTTAAAACTTTTAGTGGATAATTATAATGACAGTCTTAGACCATTCAGAATCGCTGCGGGTACTAAGCTTCGTGGCCAGATCGGCAGCACGAGCCATCTAGTTTTGCTGGTCTTCAGTTCGAGTCTCGAAACTGAGAACTTTTTAAATATATTTTTCTTTTCTTTTTTTTACATTTTTTTTAGATATTTTTATCCTTTATTCCCACACTTACTACGAACTTTTCCAAATCTTATACTACTAAAATAAAATTTTATGTCAAAATATTTCTATATTCAATAGAAATTTTAGGAGTCGAGTTCACACACATGCGCAGAATTCTTTCCTATTCAAAACATTGTGTTTTTAGACCAGAATGACACAGCGTTAAAACTTTTAGTGGATAATCATAATGAGAGTCTTAGACCATTCAGACGCGCTGCGGGTACGAAGCTTCGTGGCCAGATCGGCAGCACGAGACATCTAGTTTTGCTGGTCTTCAGTTCGAGTCTCGAAACTGATAACTTTTTCAATATATTTTTCTTTTCTTTTTTTTTACAATTTTTTTAGATATTTTTATCCTTTATTCCCACACTTACTACGAACATTTCCAAATCTTATACTACTAAAATAAAATTTTATGTCAAAATATTTCTATATTCAAGAGAAATTTTAGGAGTCGAGTTCACGCACATGCGCAGAATTCATTCCTATTCAAAACATTGTGCTTTTAGATCAGAATGACACCACGTTAAAACTTTTAGTGGATAATCATAATGAGAGTCTTAGACCATTCAGACTCGCTGCGGGTACGAAGCGTCGTGGCCAGATCGGCAGCACGAGACATCTAGTTTTGCTGGTCTTGAGTTCGAGTCTCGAAACTGAGAACTTTTTAAATATATTTTTCTTTTCTTTTTTTTACATTTTTTTAGATATTTTTATCCTTTATTCCCACACTTACTACGAACATTTCCAAATCTTATACTATTAAAATAAAATTATATGTCAAAATATTTCTATATTCAAGAGAAATTTTAGGAGTCGAGTTCACGCACATGCGCAGAATTCTTTCCTATTCAAAACATTGTGCTTTTAGACCAGAATGACACCATGTTAAAACTTTTTGTTGATAATCATAATGAGAGTCTTAGACCATTCAGAATCGCTGCTGGTACGAAGCTTCGTGGCCAGATCGGCAGCACGAGCCATCTAGTTTTGCTGGTCTTCAGTTCGAGTCTCGAAACTGAGAACTTTTTAAATATATTTTTCTTTTCTTTTTTTTATATTTTTTTAGATATTTTTATCCTTTATTCCGACTTTTACTACGAACTTTTCTAAATCTTATACTACTAAAATAAAATTTTATGTCAAAATATTTCTATATTCAAGAGAAATTTTAGGAGTCGAGTTCACGCACATGCGCAGAATTCATTCCTATTCAAAACATTGTGCTTTTAGACCAGAATGACACCACGTTAAAACTTTTAGTGGATAATCATAATGAGAGTCTTAGACCATTCAGACTCGATACGGATACGAAGCGTCGTGGCGAGATCGGCAGCACGAGACATCTAGTTTTGCTGGTCTTCAGTTCGAGTCTCGAAACTAAGAACTTTTTAAATATATTTTTCTTTCTTTTTTTTACATTTTTTTTAGATATTTTTATCCTTTATTCCCACACTTACTACGAACTTTCCCAAATCTTATACTACTAAAATAAAATTTTATGTCAAAATATTTCTATATTCAAGAGAAATTTTAGGAGTCGAGTTCACACACATGCGCAGAATTCTTTCCTATTCAAAACATTGTGTTTTTAGACCAGAATGACACAGCGTTAAAACTTTTAGTGGATAATCATAATGAGAGTCTTAGACCATTCAGACGCGCTGCGGGTACGAAGCTTCGTGGCCAGATCGGCCGCACGAGCCATCTAGTTTTGCTGGTCTTCAGTTCGAGTCTCGAAACTGAGAACTTTTTAAATATATTTATCTTTTCTTTTTTTTACATTTTTTTTAGATATTTTTATCCTTTATTCCCACACTTACTACGAACTTTTCCAAATTTTATACTACTAAAATAAAATTTTATGTCAAAATATTTCTATATTCAAGAGAAATTTTAGGAGTCGAGTTCACGCACATGCGCAGAATTCATTCCTATTCAAAACATTGTGCTTTTAGACCAGAATGACACCACGTTAAAACTTTTAGTGGATAATTATAATGAGAGTCTTAGACCATTCAGAATCGCTGCGGGTACTAAGCTTCGTGGCCAGATCGGCAGCACGAGCCATCTAGTTTTGCTGGTCTTCAGTTCGAGTCTCGAAACTGAGAACTTTTTAATTATATTTTTCTTTTATTTTTTTTACATTTTTTTAGATATTTTTATACTTTATTCCCACACTTACTACGAACTTTTCCAAATCTTATACTACTAAAATAAAATTTTATGTCAAAATATTTCTATATTCAAGAGAAATTTTAGTCGTCGAGTTCACGCACATGCGCAGAATTCATTCCTATTCAAAACATTGTGCTTTTAGACCAGAATGACACCACGTTAAAACTTTTAGTGGATAAACATAATAAGAGTCTTAGACCATACAGAATCGCTGCGGGTACGAAGCTTCATGGCCAGATCGGCAGCACGAGCCATCTAGTTTTGCTGGTCTTCAGTTCGAGTCTCGAAACTGAGAACTTTTTAAATATATTTTTCTTTTCTTTTTTTTACATTTTTTTTAGATATTTTTATCCTTTATTCCCACACTTACTACGAACTTTTCCAAATCTTATACTACTAAAATAAAATTTTATGTCAAAATATTTCTATATTCAATAGAAATTTTAGGAGTCGAGTTCACACACATGCGCAGAATTCTTTCCTATTCAAAACATTGTGTTTTTAGACCAGAATGACACAGCGTTAAAACTTTTAGTGGATAATCATAATGAGAGTCTTAGACCATTCAGACGCGCTGCGGGTACGAAGCTTCGTGGCCAGATCGGCAGCACGAGCCATCTAGTTTTGCTGGTCTTCAGTTCGAGTCTCGAAACTGAGAACTTTTTAAATATATTTATCTTTTCTTTTTTTTACATTTTTTTTAGATATTTTTATCCTTTATTCCCACACTTACTACGAACTTTTCCAAATTTTATACTACTAAAATAAAATTTTATGTCAAAATATTTCTATATTCAAGAGAAATTTTAGGAGTCGAGTTCACGCACATGCGCAGAATTCATTCCTATTCAAAACATTGTGCTTTTAGACCAGAATGACACCACGTTAAAACTTTTAGTGGATAATTATAATGAGAGTCTTAGACCATTCAGAATCGCTGCGGGTACTAAGCTTCGTGGCCAGATCGGCAGCACGAGCCATCTAGTTTTGCTGGTCTTCAGTTCGAGTCTCGAAACTGAGAACTTTTTAATTATATTTTTCTTTTCTTTTTTTTACATTTTTTTTAGATATTTTTATACTTTATTCCCACACTTACTACGAACTTTTCCAAATCTTATACTACTAAAATAAAATTTTATGTCAAAATATTTCTATATTCAAGAGAAATTTTAGTCGTCGAGTTCACGCACATGCGCAGAATTCATTCCTATTCAAAACATTGTGCTTTTAGACCAGAATGACAATACGTTAAAACTTTTAGTGGATAAACATAATAAGAGTCTTAGACCATACAGAATCGCTGCGGGTACGAAGCTTCATGGCCAGATCGGCAGCACGAGCCATCTAGTTTTGCTGGTCTTCAGTTGGAGTCTCGAAACTGAGAACTTTTTAAATATATTTTTCTTTTCTTTTTTTTACATTTTTTTTAGATATTTTTATCCTTTATTCCCACACTTACTACGAACTTTTCCAAATCTTATACTACTAAAATAAAATTTTATGTCAAAATATTTCTATATTCAATAGAAATTTTAGGAGTCGAGTTCACGCACATGCGCAGAATTCATTCCTATTCAAAACATTGTGCTTTTAGACCAGAATGACACCACGTTAAAACTTTTAGTGGATAATCATAATGAGAGTCTTAGACCATTCAGGCGCGCTGCGGGTACGAAGCTTCGTGGGCAGATCGGCTGCACGAGCCATCTAGTTTTGCTGGTCTTCAGTTCGAGTCTCGAAACTGAGAACTTTTTAAATATATTTTTCTTTTCTTTTTTTACATTTTT
The DNA here is from genome assembly GCF_947563725.1 of Argiope bruennichi. Lineage (NCBI taxonomy): Eukaryota > Metazoa > Arthropoda > Arachnida > Araneae > Araneidae > Argiope > Argiope bruennichi. Next base: position 136,398,152 of record NC_079163.1, read on the forward strand.
TTTAGATATTTTTATCCTTTATTCCCACACTTACTACGAACTTTTCCAAATCTTATACTACTAAAATAAAATTTTATGTCAAAATATTTCTATATTCAAGAGAAATTTTAGGAGTCGAGTTCACGCACATGCGCAGAATTCATTCCTATTCAAAACATTGTGCTTTTAGACCAGAATGACACCGCGTTAAAACTTTTAGTGGATAATCATAATGAGAGTCTTAGACCATTCAGACGCGCGGCGGGTACGAAGCTTCGTGGCCAGATCGGCAGCACGAGGCATCTAGTTTTGCTGGTCTTCAGTTCGAGTCTCGAAACTGAGAACTTTTTCAATATATTTTTCTTTTCTTTTTTTTATATTTTTTTAGATATTTTTATCCTTTATTCCGACTTTTACTACGAACTTTTCCAAATCTTATACTACTAAAATAAAATTTTATGTCAAAATATTTCTATATTCAAGAGAAATTATAGGAGTCGAGTTCACGCACATGCGCAGAATTCATTCCTATTCAAAACATTGCGCTTTTAGACCAGAATGACACCACGTTAAAACTTTTAGTGGATAATTATAATGACAGTCTTAGACCATTCAGAATCGCTGCGGGTACTAAGCTTCGTGGCCAGATCGGCAGCACGAGCCATCTAGTTTTGCTGGTCTTCAGTTCGAGTCTCGAAACTGAGAACTTTTTAAATATATTTTTCTTTTCTTTTTTTTACATTTTTTTTAGATATTTTTATCCTTTATTCCCACACTTACTACGAACTTTTCCAAATCTTATACTACTAAAATAAAATTTTATGTCAAAATATTTCTATATTCAATAGAAATTTTAGGAGTCGAGTTCACACACATGCGCAGAATTCTTTCCTATTCAAAACATTGTGTTTTTAGACCAGAATGACACAGCGTTAAAACTTTTAGTGGATAATCATAATGAGAGTCTTAGACCATTCAGACGCGCTGCGGGTACGAGGCTTCGTGGCCAGATCGGCAGCACGAGCCATCTAGTTTTGCTGGTCTTCAGTTCGAGTCTCGAAACTGAGAACTTTTTAAATATATTTATCTTTTCTTTTTTTTACATTTTTTTTAGATATTTTTATCCTTTATTCCCACACTTACTACGAACTTTTCCAAATCTTATACTACTAAAATAAAATTTTATGTCAAAATATTTCTATATTCAAGAGAAATTATAGGAGTCGAGTTCACGCACATGCGCAGAATTCATTCCTATTCAAAACATTGCGCTTTTAGACCAGAATGACACCACGTTAAAACTTTTAGTGGATAATTATAATGACAGTCTTAGACCATTCAGAATCGCTGCGGGTACTAAGCTTCGTGGCCAGATCGGCAGCACGAGCCATCTAGTTTTGCTGGTCTTCAGTTCGAGTCTCGAAACTGAGAACTTTTTAAATATATTTTTCTTTTCTTTTTTTTACATTTTTTTTAGATATTTTTATCCTTTATTCCCACACTTACTACGAACTTTTCCAAATCTTATACTACTAAAATAAAATTTTATGTCAAAATATTTCTATATTCAATAGAAATTTTAGGAGTCGAGTTCACACACATGCGCAGAATTCTTTCCTATTCAAAACATTGTGTTTTTAGACCAGAATGACACAGCGTTAAAACTTTTAGTGGATAATCATAATGAGAGTCTTAGACCATTCAGACGCGCTGCGGGTACGAAGCTTCGTGGCCAGATCGGCAGCACGAGACATCTAGTTTTGCTGGTCTTCAGTTCGAGTCTCGAAACTGATAACTTTTTCAATATATTTTTCTTTTCTTTTTTTTTACAATTTTTTTAGATATTTTTATCCTTTATTCCCACACTTACTACGAACATTTCCAAATCTTATACTACTAAAATAAAATTTTATGTCAAAATATTTCTATATTCAAGAGAAATTTTAGGAGTCGAGTTCACGCACATGCGCAGAATTCATTCCTATTCAAAACATTGTGCTTTTAGATCAGAATGACACCACGTTAAAACTTTTAGTGGATAATCATAATGAGAGTCTTAGACCATTCAGACTCGCTGCGGGTACGAAGCGTCGTGGCCAGATCGGCAGCACGAGACATCTAGTTTTGCTGGTCTTGAGTTCGAGTCTCGAAACTGAGAACTTTTTAAATATATTTTTCTTTTCTTTTTTTTACATTTTTTTAGATATTTTTATCCTTTATTCCCACACTTACTACGAACATTTCCAAATCTTATACTATTAAAATAAAATTATATGTCAAAATATTTCTATATTCAAGAGAAATTTTAGGAGTCGAGTTCACGCACATGCGCAGAATTCTTTCCTATTCAAAACATTGTGCTTTTAGACCAGAATGACACCATGTTAAAACTTTTTGTTGATAATCATAATGAGAGTCTTAGACCATTCAGAATCGCTGCGGGTACGAAGCTTCGTGGCCAGATCGGCAGCACGAGCCATCTAGTTTTGCTGGTCTTCAGTTCGAGTCTCGAAACTGAGAACTTTTTAAATATATTTTTCTTTTCTTTTTTTTATATTTTTTTAGATATTTTTATCCTTTATTCCGACTTTTACTACGAACTTTTCTAAATCTTATACTACTAAAATAAAATTTTATGTCAAAATATTTCTATATTCAAGAGAAATTTTAGGAGTCGAGTTCACGCACATGCGCAGAATTCATTCCTATTCAAAACATTGTGCTTTTAGACCAGAATGACACCACGTTAAAACTTTTAGTGGATAATCATAATGAGAGTCTTAGACCATTCAGACTCGATACGGATACGAAGCGTCGTGGCGAGATCGGCAGCACGAGACATCTAGTTTTGCTGGTCTTCAGTTCGAGTCTCGAAACTAAGAACTTTTTAAATATATTTTTCTTTCTTTTTTTTACATTTTTTTTAGATATTTTTATCCTTTATTCCCACACTTACTACGAACTTTCCCAAATCTTATACTACTAAAATAAAATTTTATGTCAAAATATTTCTATATTCAAGAGAAATTTTAGGAGTCGAGTTCACACACATGCGCAGAATTCTTTCCTATTCAAAACATTGTGTTTTTAGACCAGAATGACACAGCGTTAAAACTTTTAGTGGATAATCATAATGAGAGTCTTAGACCTTTCAGACGCGCTGCGGGTACGAAGCTTCGTGGCCAGATCGGCCGCACGAGCCATCTAGTTTTGCTGGTCTTCAGTTCGAGTCTCGAAACTGAGAACTTTTTAAATATATTTATCTTTTCTTTTTTTTACATTTTTTTTAGATATTTTTATCCTTTATTCCCACACTTACTACGAACTTTTCCAAATTTTATACTACTAAAATAAAATTTTATGTCAAAATATTTCTATATTCAAGAGAAATTTTAGGAGTCGAGTTCACGCACATGCGCAGAATTCATTCCTATTCAAAACATTGTGCTTTTAGACCAGAATGACACCACGTTAAAACTTTTAGTGGATAATTATAATGAGAGTCTTAGACCATTCAGAATCGCTGCGGGTACTAAGCTTCGTGGCCAGATCGGCAGCACGAGCCATCTAGTTTTGCTGGTCTTCAGTTCGAGTCTCGAAACTGAGAACTTTTTAATTATATTTTTCTTTTATTTTTTTTACATTTTTTTAGATATTTTTATACTTTATTCCCACACTTACTACGAACTTTTCCAAATCTTATACTACTAAAATAAAATTTTATGTCAAAATATTTCTATATTCAAGAGAAATTTTAGTCGTCGAGTTCACGCACATGCGCAGAATTCATTCCTATTCAAAACATTGTGCTTTTAGACCAGAATGACACCACGTTAAAACTTTTAGTGGATAAACATAATAAGAGTCTTAGACCATACAGAATCGCTGCGGGTACGAAGATTCATGGCCAGATCGGCAGCACGAGCCATCTAGTTTTGCTGGTCTTCAGTTCGAGTCTCGAAACTGAGAACTTTTTAAATATATTTTTCTTTTCTTTTTTTTACATTTTTTTTAGATATTTTTATCCTTTATTCCCACACTTACTACGAACTTTTCCAAATCTTATACTACTAAAATAAAATTTTATGTCAAAATATTTCTATATTCAATAGAAATTTTAGGAGTCGAGTTCACACACATGCGCAGAATTCTTTCCTATTCAAAACATTGTGTTTTTAGACCAGAATGACACAGCGTTAAAACTTTTAGTGGATAATCATAATGAGAGTCTTAGACCATTCAGACGCGCTGCGGGTACGAAGCTTCGTGGCCAGATCGGCAGCACGAGCCATCTAGTTTTGCTGGTCTTCAGTTCGAGTCTCGAAACTGAGAACTTTTTAAATATATTTATCTTTTCTTTTTTTTACATTTTTTTTAGATATTTTTATCCTTTATTCCCACACTTACTACGAACTTTTCCAAATTTTATACTACTAAAATAAAATTTTATGTCAAAATATTTCTATATTCAAGAGAAATTTTAGGAGTCGAGTTCACGCACATGCGCAGAATTCATTCCTATTCAAAACATTGTGCTTTTAGACCAGAATGACACCACGTTAAAACTTTTAGTGGATAATTATAATGAGAGTCTTAGACCATTCAGAATCGCTGCGGGTACTAAGCTTCGTGGCCAGATCGGCAGCACGAGCCATCTAGTTTTGCTGGTCTTCTATTCGAGTCTCGAAACTGAGAACTTTTTAATTATATTTTTCTTTTCTTTTTTTTACATTTTTTTTAGATATTTTTATACTTTATTCCCACACTTACTACGAACTTTTCCAAATCTTATACTACTAAAATAAAATTTTATGTCAAAATATTTCTATATTCAAGAGAAATTTTAGTCGTCGAGTTCACGCACATGCGCAGAATTCATTCCTATTCAAAACATTGTGCTTTTAGACCAGAATGACAATACGTTAAAACTTTTAGTGGATAAACATAATAAGAGTCTTAGACCATACAGAATCGCTGCGGGTACGAAGCTTCATGGCCAGATCGGCAGCACGAGCCATCTAGTTTTGCTGGTCTTCAGTTGGAGTCTCGAAACTGAGAACTTTTTAAATATATTTTTCTTTTCTTTTTTTTACATTTTTTTTAGATATTTTTATCCTTTATTCCCACACTTACTACGAACTTTTCCAAATCTTATACTACTAAAATAAAATTTTATGTCAAAATATTTCTATATTCAATAGAAATTTTAGGAGTCGAGTTCACGCACATGCGCAGAATTCATTCCTATTCAAAACATTGTGCTTTTAGACCAGAATGACACCACGTTAAAACTTTTAGTGGATAATCATAATGAGAGTCTTAGACCATTCAGGCGCGCTGCGGGTACGAAGCTTCGTGGGCAGATCGGCTGCACGAGCCATCTAGTTTTGCTGGTCTTCAGTTCGAGTCTCGAAACTGAGAACTTTTTAAATATATTTTTCTTTTCTTTTTTTACATTTTTTTTAGATATTTTTATCCTTTATTCCCACACTTACTACGAACTTTTCCAAATCTTATACTACTAAAATAAAATTTTATGTCAAAATATTTCTATATTCAAGAGAAATTTTAGGAGTCGAGTTCACGCACATGCGCAGAATTCATTCCTATTCAAAACATTGTGCTTTTAGACCAGAATGACACCGCGTTAAAACTTTTAGTGGATAATCATAATGAGAGTCTTAGACCATTCAGACGCGCGGCGGGTACGAAGCTTCGTGGCCAGATCGGCAGCACGAGGCATCTAGTTTTGCTGGTCTTCAGTTCGAGTCTCGAAACTGAGAACTTTTTCAATATATTTTTCTTTTCTTTTTTTTATATTTTTTTAGATATTTTTATCCTTTATTCCGACTTTTACTACGAACTTTTCCAAATCTTATACTACTAAAATAAAATTTTATGTCAAAATATTTCTATATTCAAGAGAAATTTTAGGAGTCGAGTTCAGGCACATGCGCAGAATTCATTCCTATTCAAAACATTGTGCTTTAAGACCAGAATGACACCACGTTGAAACTTTTATTGGATAATCATAATGAGAGTCTTAGACCTTTCAGACGCGCTGCGGGTACGAAACTTCGTGGCCAGATCGGCAGCACGAGCTATCTAGTTTTTCTGATCTTCAGTTCGAGTCTCGAAACTGAGAACTTTTTCAATATATTTTTCTTTTCTTTTTTTTAAGTTTTATTTTAGATATTTTTATCCTTTATTCCCACACTTAATACGAACTTTTCCAAATCTTATACTACTAAAATAAAATTTTATGTCAAAATATTTCTATATTCAAGAGAAATTTTAGGAGTCGAGTTCACGCACATGCGCAGAATTCATTCCTATTCAAAACATTGTGCTTTTAGACCAGAATGTGCTTTTAGTTAGACCAGAATGTTAACACTTTTAGTGGATAATCATAATGAGAGTCTTAGACCATTCAGACGCGCTGCGGGTACGAAGCTTCGTGGCCAGATCGGCAGCACGAGACATCTAGTTTTGCTGGTCTTCAGTTCGAGTCTCGAAAATGAGAACTTTTTCAATATATTTTTCTTTTCTTTTTTTTAAGTTTTATTTTAGATATTTTTATCATTTATTCCCACACTTACTACGAACTTTTTCAAATCTTATACTACTAAAATAAAATTTCATGTCAAAATATTTCTATATTCAAGAGAAATTTTAGGAGTCGAGTTCACGCACATGCGCAGAATTCATTCCTATTCAAAACAGTGTGCTTTTAGACCAGAATGACACCACGTTAAAACTTTTAGTGGATAATCATAATGAGAGTCTTAGACCATTCAGACGCGCTGCGGGTACGAAGCTTCGTGGGCAGATCGGCTGCACGAGCCATCTAGTTTTGCTGGTCTTCAGATCGAGTCTCGAAACTGAGAACTTTTTAAATATATTTTTCTTTTCTTTTTTTTACAATTTTTTTAGATATTTTTATCCTTTATTCCCACACTTACTACGAACTTTTCCAAATCTTATACTACTAAAATAAAATTTCATGTCAAAATATTTCTATATTCAAGAGAAATTTTAGGAGTCGAGTTCATGCACATGCGCAGAATTCATTCCTATTCAAAACATTGTGCTTTTAGACCAGAATGACACCGCGTTAAAACTTTTAGTGGATAATCATAATGAGAGTCTTAGACCATTCAGACGCGCGGCGGGTACGAAGCTTCGTGTCCAGATCCGCAGCACGAGGCATCTAGTTTTGCTGGTCTTCAGTTCGAGTCTCGAAACTGAGAACTTTTTCAATATATTTTTCTTTTCTTTTTTTTAATATTTTTTTAGATATTTTTATCCTTTATTCCGACTTTTACTACGAACTTTTCCAAATCTTATACTACTAAAATAAAATTTTATGTCAAAATATTTCTATATTCAAAAGAAATTTTAGGAGTCGAGTTCACGCACATGCGCAGAATTCATTCCTATTCAAAACATTGTGCTTTTAGACCAGAATGACACCACGTTAAAACTTTTAGTGGATAATCATAATGAGAGTCTTAGACCATTCAGACTCGCTGCGGGTACGATGCGTCGTGGCCAGATCGGCAGCACGAGACATCTAGTTTTGCTGGTCTTGAGTTCGAGTCTCGAAACTGAGAACTTTTTAAATATATTTTTCTTTTCTTTTTTTTACATTTTTTTTAGATATTTTTATCCTTTATTCCCACACTTACTACGAACATTTCCAAATCTTATACTACTAAAATAAAATTTTATGTCAAAATATTTCTATATTCAAGAGAAATTTTAGGAGTCGAGTTCACGCACATGCGCAGAATTCTTTCCTATTCAAAACATTGTGCTTTTAGACCAGAATGACACCATGTTAAAACTTTTTGTGGATAATCATAATGAGAGTCTTAGACCATTCAGAATCGCTGCGGGTACGAAGCTTCGTGGCCAGATCGGCAGCACGAGCCATCTAGTTTTGCTGGTCTTCAGTTCGAGTCTCGAAACTGAGAACTTTTTAAATATATTTTTCTTTTCTTTTTTTTATATTTTTTTAGATATTTTTATCCTTTATTCCGACTTTTACTACGAACGTTTCTAAATCTTATACTACTAAAATAAAATTTTATGTCAAAATATTTCTATATTCAAGAGAAATTTTAGGAGTCGAGTTCACGCACATGCGCAGAATTCATTCCTATTCAAAACATTGTGCTTTTAGACCAGAATGACACCACGTTAAAACTTTTAGTGGATAATCATAATGAGAGTCTTAGACCATTCAGACTCGATGCGGGTACGAAGCGTCGTGGCGAGATCGGCAGCACGAGACATCTAGTTTTGCTGGTCTTCAGTTCGAGTCTCGAAACTGAGAACTTTTTAAATATATTTTTCTTTTCTTTTTTTTACATTTTTTTTAGATATTTTTATCCTTTATTCCCACACTTACTACGACCTTTTCCAAATCTTATAGTACTAAAATAAAATTTTATGTCAAAATATTTCTATATTCAAGAGAAATTTTAGGAGTCGAGTTCACACACATGCGCAGAATTCTTTCCTATTCAAAACATTGTGTTTTTAGACCAGAATGACACAGCGTTAAAACTTTTAGTGGATAATCATAATGAGAGTCTTAGACCATTCAGACGCGCTGCGGGTACGAGGCTTCGTGGCCAGATCGGCAGCACGAGCCATCTAGTTTTGCTGGTCTTCAGTTCGAGTCTCGAAACTGAGAACTTTTTAAATATATTTATCTTTTCTTTTTTTTACATTTTTTTTAGATATTTTTATCCTTTATTCCCACACTTACTACGAACTTTTCCAAATCTTATACTACTAAAATAAAATTTTATGTCAAAATATTTCTATATTCAAGAGAAATTATAGGAGTCGAGTTCACGCACATGCGCAGAATTCATTCCTATTCAAAACATTGTGCTTTTAGACCAGAATGACACCACGTTAAAACTTTTAGTGGATAATTATAATGACAGTCTTAGACCATTCAGAATCGCTGCGGGTACTAAGCTTCGTGGCCAGATCGGCAGCACGAGCCATCTAGTTTTGCTGGTCTTCAGTTCGAGTCTCGAAACTGAGAACTTTTTAATTATATTTTTCTTTTCTTTTTTTTACATTTTTTTTTAGATATTTTTATCCTGTATTCCCACACTTACTACGAACTTTTCCAAATCTTATACTACTAAAATAAAATTTTATGTCAAAATATTTCTATATTCAAGAGAAATTTTAGGAGTCGAGTTCACGCATATGCGCAAAATTCATTCCTATTCAAAACATTGTGCTTTTAGACCAGAATGACACCACGTTAACACTTTTAGTGGATAATCATAATCAGAGTCTTAGACCTTTCAGACGCACTGTGGGTACGAAGCTTCGTGGCCAGATCGGCATCACGAGCCATCTAGTTTTTCTGATCTTCAGTTCGAGTCTCGAAACTGAGAACTTTTTCAATATATTTTTCTTTTCTTTTTTTTACATTTTTTTTAGATATTTTTATACTTTATTCCCACACTTACTACGAACTTTTCCAAATCTTATACTACTAAAATAAAATTTTATGTCAAAATATTTCTATATTCAAGAGAAATTTTAGGAGTCGAGTTCACGCACATGCGCAGAATTCATTCCTATTCAAAACATTGTGCTTTTAGACCAGAATGTGCTTTTAGTTAGACCAGAATGTTAACACTTTTAGTGGATAATCATAATGAGAGTCTTAGACCATTCAGACGCGCTGCGGGTACGAAGCTTCGTGGCCAGATCGGCAGCACGAGACATCTAGTTTTGCTGGTCTTCAGTTCGAGTCTCGAAACTGAGAACTTTTTCAATATATTTTTCTTTTCTTTTTTTAACATTTTTTTTAGATATTTTTATCCTTTATTCCCACACTTACTACGAACTTTTCCAAATCTTATACTACTAAAATAAAATTTTATGTCAAAATATTTCTATATTCAAGAGAAATTTTAGGAGTCGAGTTCATGCACATGCGCAGAATTCAGTCGTATTCAAAACATTGTGATTTTAGACCAGAATGACACCACGTTAAAACTTTTAGTGGATAATCGTAATGAGAGTCTTAGACCATTCAGGCGCGCTGCGGGTACGAAGCTTCGTGGCCAGATCAGCAGCACGAGCCATCTAGTTTTGCTGGTCTTCAGTTCGAGTCTCGAAACTGAGAACTTTTTCAATATATTTTTCTTTTCTTTTTTTTACATTTTTTTTAGATATTTTTATCCTTTATTCCCACACTTACTACGAACTTTTCCAAATCTTATACTACTAAAATAAAATTTTATGTCAAAATATTTCTATATTCAAGAGAAATTTTAGGAGTCGAGTTCACGCACATGCGCAGAATTCATTCCTATTCAAAACATTGTGCTTTTAGACCAGAATGACACCACGTTAACACTTTTAGTGGATAATAATAATGAGAGTCTTAGACCATTCAGACGCACTGCGGGTACGAAGCGTCGTGGCCAGATCGGCAGCACGAGCCATCTAGTTTTGCTGGTCTTCAGTTCGAGTCTCGAAACTGAGAACTTTTTAAATATATTTTTCTTTTCTTTTTTTTACATTTTTTTTATATATTTTTATCCTTTATTCCCACACTTACTACGAACTTTTCCAAATCTTATACTACTAAAATAAAATTTTATGTCAAAATATTTCTATATTCAAGAGAAATTTTAGGAGTCGAGTTCACGCACATGCGCAGAATTCATTCCTATTCAAAACATTGTGCTTTTAGACCAGAATGACACTACGTTAAAACTTTTAGTGGATAATCATAATGAGAGTCTTAGACCATTCAGACGCGCTGCGGGTACGAAGCTTCGTGGTCAGATCGGCTGCACTAGCCATCTAGTTTTGCTGGTCTTCAGTTCGAGTCTCGAAACTGAGAACTTTTTAAATATATTTTTCTTTTCTTTTTTTTACATTTTTTTTAGATATTTTTATCCTTTATTCCCACACTTACTACGAACTTTTCCAAATCTTATACTACTAAAATAAAGTTTTATGTCAAAATATTTCTATATTCAAGAGAAATTTTAGGAGTCGAGTTCACGCACATGCGCAGAATTCATTCCTATTCAAAACATTGTGCTTTAAGACCAGAATGACACCACGTTAAAACTTTTAGTGGATAATCATAATGAGAGTCTTAGACCATTCAGACGCGCGGCGGGTACGAAGCTTCGTGGCCAGATCGGCAGCACGAGACATCAAGTTTTGCTGGTCTTCAGTTAGAGTCTCGAAACTGAGAACTTTTTAAATATATTTTTCTTTTCTTTTTTTTACATTTTTTTTAGATATTTTTATCCTTTATTCCCACACTTACTACGAACTTTTCCAAATCTTATACTACTAAAATAAAATTTTATGTCAAAATATTTCTATATTCAAGAGAAATTTTAGGAGTCGAGTTCACGCACATGCGCAGAATTCATTCCTATTCAAAACATTGTGCTTTTAGACCAGAATGAGACCACGTTAAAACTTTTAGTGGATAATCATAATGAGAGTCTTAGACCATTCAGACTCGTTGCGGGTACGAAGCGTCGTGGCCAGATCGGCAGCACGAGACATCTAGTTTTGCTGGTCTTCAGTTCGAGTCCCGAAACTGAGAACTTTTTAAATATATTTTTCTTTTCTTTTTTTTATATTTTTTTAGATATTTTTATCCTTTATTCCGACTTTTATTACGAACTTTTCCAAATCTTATACTACTAAAATAAAATTTTATGTCAAAATATTTCTATATTCAAGAGAAATTTTAGGAGTCGAGTTCACGCACATGCGCAGAATTCATTCCTATTCAAAACATTGTGCTTTTAGACCAGAATGACACCATGTTAAAACTTTTTGTGGATAATCATAATGAGAGTCTTAGACCATTCAGAATCGCTGCGGGTACGAAGCTTCGTGGCCAGATCGGCAGCACGAGCCATCTAGTTTTGCTGGTCTTCAGTTCGAGTCTCGAAACTGAGAACTTTTTAAATATATTTTTCTTTTCTTATTTTTACATTTTTTTTAGATATTTTTATCCTTTATTCCCACACTTACTACGAAGTTTTCCAAATCTTATACTACTAAAATAAAATTTTATGTCAAAATATTTCTATATTCAAGAGAAATTTTAGGAGTCGAGTTCACGCACATGCGCAGAATTCATTCCTATTCAAAACATTGTGCTTTTAGACCAGAATGACACCACGTTAACACTTTTAGTGGATAATAATAATGAGAGTCTTAGACCATTTAGACGCACTGCGGGTACGAAGCGTCGTGGCCAGATCGGCAGCACGAGACATCTAGTTTTGCTGGTCTTCAGTTCGAGTCTCGAAACTGAGAACTTTTTAAATATATTTTTCTTTTCTTTTTTTTTTTTTACATTTTTTTAGATATTTTTATCCTTTATTCCCACACTTACTACGAACTTTTCCAAATCTTATACTACTAAAATAAAATTTTATGTCAAAATATTTCTATATTCAAGAGAAATTTTAGGAGTCGAGTTCACGCACATGCGCAGAATTCATTCCTATTCAAAACATTGTGCTTTTAGACCAGAATGACACCACGTTAAAACTTTTAGTGGATAATCATAATGAGAGTCTTAGACCATTCCGACTCGCGGCGGGTACGAAGCTTCGTGGCCAGATCGGCAGCACGAGACATCTAGTTTTGCTGGTCTTCAGTTCGAGTCTCGAAACTGAGAACTTTTTCAATATATTTTTCTTTTCTTTTTTTTAAGTTTTATTTTAGATATTTTTATCCTTTATTCCCACACTTACTACGAACTTTTCCAAATCTTATACTACTAAAATAAAATTTTATGTCAAAATATTTCTATATTCAAGAGAAATTTTAGGAGTCGAGTTCACGCACATGCGCAGAATTCATTCCTATTCAAAACATTGTGCTTTTAGACCAGAATGACACCACGTTAAAACTTTTAGTGGATAATCATAATGAGAGTCTTAGACCATTCAGACGCGCTGCGAGTACGAAGCTTCGTGGCCAGGTCGGCAGCACAAGCCACCTAGTTTTGCTGGTCTTCAGTTCGAGTCTCGAAACTGAGAACTTTTTCAATATATTTTTCTTTTCATTTTTTTTAGATATTTTTATCCTTTATTCCCACACTTACTACGAACTTTTCCAAATCTTATACTACTAAAATAAAATTTTATGTCAAAATATTTCTATATTCAAGAGAAATTTTAGGAGTCGAGTTCACGCACATGCGCAGAATTCATTCCTATTCAAAACATTGTGCTTTTAGACCAGAATGACACCACGTTAAAACTTTTAGTGGATAATCATAATGAGAGTCTTAGACCATTCAGACGCGCTGCGGGTACGAAGCTTCGTGGCCAGATCGGCAGCACGAGACATCTAGTTTTGCTGGTCTTCAGTTCGAGTCTCGAAACTGAGAACTTTTTCAATATATTTTTCTTTTCTTTTTTTTACATTTTTTTTAGATATTTTTATCCTTTATTCCCACACTTACTACGAACTTTTCGATATGTTATACTACTGAAATAAAATTTTATGTCAAAATATTTCTATATTCAAGAGAAATTTTAAGAGTCGAGTTCATGCACATGCGCAGAATTCAGTCGTATTCAAAACATTGTGATTTTAGACCAGAATGACACCACGTTAAAACTTTTAGTGGATAATCGTAATGAGAGTCTTAGACCATTCAGGCGCGCTGCGGGTACGAAGCTTCGTGGCCAGATCGGCAGCACGAGCCATCTAGTTTTGCTGGTCTTCAGTTCGAGTCTCGAAACTGAGAACTTTTTCAATATATTTTTCTTTTCTTTTTTTTACATTTTTTTTAGATATTTTTATCCTTTATTCCCACACTTACTACGAACTTTTCCAAATCTTATACTACTAAAATAAAATTTTATGTCAAAATATTTCTATATTCAAGAGAAATTTTAGGATTCGAGTTCACGCACATGCGCAGAATTCATTCCTATTCAAAACATTGTGCTTTTAGACCAGAATGACACCACGTTAAAACTTTTAGTGGATAATCATAATGAGAGTCTTAGACCATTCAGACGCGCTGCGAGTACGAAGCTTCGTGGCCAGGTCGGCAGCACAAGCCACCTAGTTTTGCTGGTCTTCAGTTCGAGTCTCGAAACTGAGAACTTTTTCAATATATTTTTCTTTTCATTTTTTTTAGATATTTTTATCCTTTATTCCCACACTTACTACGAACTTTTCCAAATCTTATACTACTAAAATAAAATTTTATGTCAAAATATTTCTATATTCAAGAGAAATTTTAGGAGTCGAGTTCATGCACATGCGCAGAATTCAGTCGTATTCAAAACATTGTGATTTTAGACCAGAATGACACCACGTTAAAACTTTTAGTGGATAATCGTAATGAGAGTCTTAGACCATTCAGGCGCGCTGCGGGTACGAAGCTTCGTGGCCAGATCGGCAGCACGAGCCATCTAGTTTTGCTGGTCTTCAGTTCGAGTCTCGAAACTGAGAACTTTTATAATATATTTTTCTTTTCTTTTTTTTACATTTTTTTTAGATATTTTTATCCTTTATTCCCGCACTTACTACGAACTTTTCCAAATCTTATACTACTAAAATAAAATTTTATGTCAAAATATTTCTATATTCAAGAGAAATTTTAAGAGTCGAGTTCACGCACATGCGCAGAATTCTTTCCTATTCAAAACATTGTGCTTTTAGACCAGAATGACACCATGTTAAAACTTTTTGTGGATAATCATAATGAGAGTCTTAGACCATTCAGAATCGCTGCGGGTACAAAGCTTCGTGGCCAGATCGGCAGCACGAGCCATCTAGTTTTGCTGGTCTTCAGTTCGAGTCTCGAAACTGAGAACTTTTTAAATATATTTTTCTTTTCTTATTTTTACATTTTTTTTTAGATATTTTTATCCTTTATTCCCACACTTACTACGAAGTTTTCCAAATCTTATACTACTAAAATAAAATTTTATGTCAAAATATTTCTATATTCAAGAGAAATTTTAGGAGTCGAGTTCACGCACATGCGCAGAATTCATTCCTATTCAAAACATTGTGCTTTTAGACCAGAATGACACCACGTTAACACTTTTAGTGGATAATAATAATGAGAGTCTTAGACCATTCAGACGCACTGCGGGTACGAAGCGTCGTGGCCAGATCGGCAGCACGAGACATCTAGTTTTGCTGGTCTTCAGTTCGAGTCTCGAAACTGAGAACTTTTTAAATATATTTTTCTTTTCTTTTTTTTACATTTTTTTTAGATATTTTTATCCTTTATTCCCACACTTACTACGAACTTTTCCAAATCTTATACTACTAAAATAAAGTTTTATGTCAAAATATTTCTATATTCAAGAGAAATTTTAGGAGTCGAGTTCACGCACATGCGCAGAATTCATTCCTATTCAAAACATTGTGCTTTTAGACCAGAATGACACCACGTTAAAACTTTTAGTGGATAATCATAATGAGAGTCTTAGACCATTCAGACGCGCGGCGGGTACGAAGCTTCGTGGCCAGATCGGCAGCACGAGACATCAAGTTTTGCTGGTCTTCAGTTAGAGTCTCGAAACTGAGAACTTTTTAAATATATTTTTCTTTTCTTTTTTTTACATTTTTTTTAGATATTTTTATCCTTTATTCCCACACTTACTACGAACTTTTCCAAATCTTATACTACTAAAATAAAATTTTATGTCAAAATATTTCTATATTCAAGAGAAATTTTAGGAGTCGAGTTCACGCACATGCGCAGAATTCATTCCTATTCAAAACATTGTGCTTTTAGACCAGAATGAGACCACGTTAAAACTTTTAGTGGATAATCATAATGAGAGTCTTAGACCATTCAGACTCGCTGTGGGTACGAAGCGTCGTGGCCAGATCGGCAGCACGAGACATCTAGTTTTGCTGGTCTTCAGTTCGAGTCACGAAACTGAGAACTTTTTCAATATATTTTTCTTTTCTTTTTTTAAGTTTAATTTTGATATTTTTATCCTTTATTCCCACACTTACTACGAACTTTTCCAAATCTTATACTACTAAAATAAAATTTTATGTCAAAATATTTCTATATTCAAGAGAAATTTTAGGAGTCGAGTTCACGCACATGCGCAGAATTCTTTCCTATTCAAAACATTGTGCTTTTAGACCAGAATGACACCATGTTAAAACTTTTTGTCGATAATCATAATGAGAGTCTTAGACCATCTAGAATCGCTGCGGGTACGAAGCTTCGTGGCCAGATCGGCAGCACGAGCTATCTGGTTTTGCTGGTCTTCAGTTCGAGTCCCGAAACTGAGAACTTTTTAAATATATTTTTCTTTTCTTTTTTTTATATTTTTTTAGATATTTTTATCCTTTATTCCGACTTTTATTACGAACTTTTCCAAATCTTATACTACTAAAATAAAATTTTATGTCAAAATATTTCTATATTCAAGAGAAATTTTAGGAGTCGAGTTCACGCACATGCGCAGAATTCATTCCTATTCAAAACATTGTGCTTTTAGACCAGAATGACACCATGTTAAAACTTTTTGTGGATAATCATAATGAGAGTCTTAGACCATTCAGAATCGCTGCGGGTACGAAGCTTCGTGGCCAGATCGGCAGCACGAGCCATCTAGTTTTGCTGGTCTTCAGTTCGAGTCTCGAAACTGAGAACTTTTAAAATATATTTTTCTTTTCTTATTTTTACATTTTTTTTAGATATTTTTATCCTTTATTCCCACACTTACTACGAAGTTTTCCAAATCTTATACTACTAAAATAAAATTTTATGTCAAAATATTTCTATATTCAAGAGAAATTTTAGGAGTCGAGTTCACGCACATGCGCAGAATTCATTCCTATTCAAAACATTGTGCTTTTAGACCAGAATGACACCACGTTAAAACTTTTAGTGGATAATCATAATGAGAGTCTTAGACCATTCAGACGCGCTGCGGGTACGAAGCGTCGTGGTCAGATCGGCTGCACGAGCCATCTAGTTTTGCTGGTCTTCAGTTCGAGTCTCGAAACTGAGAACTTTTTAAATATATTTTTCTTTTCTTTTTTTTTTTTTTTACATTTTTTTAGATATTTTTATCCTTTATTCCCACACTTACTACGAACTTTTCCAAATCTTATACTACTAAAATAAAATTTTATATCAAAATATTTTTATATTCAAGAGAAATTTTAGGAGTCGAGTTCACGCATATGCGCAGAATTCATTCCTATTCAATACATTGTGCTTTTAGACCAGAATGACACCACGTTAACACTTTTAGTAGATAATCATAATGAGAGTCTTAGACCTTTCAGACGCACTGCGGGTACGAAGCTTCGTGGCCAGATCTGCAGCACGAGCCATCTAGTTTTTCTGATCTTTAGTTCGAGTCTCGAAACTGAGAACTTTTTCAATATATTTTTCTTTTCTTTTTTTTAAGTTTTATTTTAGATATTTTTATCCTTTATTCCCACACTTAATACGAACTTTTCCAAATCTTATACTACTAAAATAAAATTTTATGTCAAAATATTTCTATATTCAAGAGAAATTTTAGGAGTCGAGTTCACGCACATGCGCAGAATTCATTCCTATTCAAAACATTGTGCTTTTAGACCAGAATGACACCACGTTAAAACTTTTAGTGGATAATCATAATGAGAGTCTTAGACCATTCAGACGCGCTGCGGGTACGAAGCGTCGTGGTCAGATCGGCTGCGCGAGCCATCTAGTTTTGCTGGTCTTCAGTTCGAGTCTCGAAACTGAGAACTTTTTAAATATATTTTTCTTTTCTTTTTTTTACATTTTTTTTAGATATTTTTATCCTTTATTCCCACACTTACTACGAACTTTTCCAAATCTTATACTACTAAAATAAAATTTTATGTCAAAATATTTCTATATTCAAGAGAAATTTTAGGAGTCGAGTTCACGCACATGCGCAGAATTCATTCCTATTCAAAACATTGTGCTTTTAGACCAGAATGACATAACGTTAAAACCCATTCAGACGCGCTGCGGGTACGAAGCGTCGTGGTCAGATCGGCTGCACGAGCCATCTAGTTTTGCTGGTCTTCAGTTCGAGTCTCGAAACTGAGAACTTTTTAAATATATTTTTCTTTTCTTTTTTTCTTTTTTTTACATTTTTTTTGGTAATTTTTATCCTTTATTCCCACACTTACTACGAACTTTTCCAAATCTTATACTACTAAAATAAAATTTTATGTCAAAATATTTTTATATTCAAGAGAAATTTTAGGAGTCGAGTTCACGCATATGCGCAGAATTCATTCCTATTCAATACATTGTGCTTTTAGACCAGAATGACACCACGTTAACACTTTTAGTAGATAATCATAATGAGAGTCTTAGACCTTTCAGACGCACTGCGGGTACGAAGCTTCGTGGCCAGATCGGCAGCACGAGCCATCTAGTTTTTCTGATCTTCAGTTCGAGTCTCGAAACTGAGAACTTTTTCAATATATTTTTCTTTTCTTTTTTTTAAGTTTTATTTTAGATATTTTTATCCTTTATTCCCACACTTAATACGAACTTTTCCAAATCTTATACTACTAAAATAAAATTTTATGTCAAAATATTTCTATATTCAAGAGAAATTTTAGGAGTCGAGTTCACGCACATGCGCAGAATTTATTCCTATTCAAAACATTGTGCTTTTAGACCAGAATGTGCTTTTAGTTAGACCAGAATGTTAACACTTTTAGTGGATAATCATAATGAGAGTCTTAGACCATTCAGACTCGCGGCGGGTACGAAGCTTCGTGGCCAGATCGGCAGCACGAGCCATCTAGTTTTTCTGATCTTCAGTTCGAGTCTCGAAACTGAGAACTTTTTCAATATATTTTTCTTTTCTTTTTTTTAAGTTTTATTTTAGATATTTTTATCCTTTATTCCCACACTTAATACGAACTTTTCCAAATCTTATACTACTAAAATAAAATTTTATGTCAAAATATTTCTATATTCAAGAGAAATTTTAGGAGTCGAGTTCACGCACATGCGCAGAATTCATTCCTATTCAAAACATTGTGCTTTTAGACCAGAATGACACCACGTTAAAACTTTTAGTGGATAATCATAATGAGAGTCTTAGACCATTCAGACGCGCTGCGGGTACGAAGCGTCGTGGTCAGATCGGCTGCGCGAGCCATCTAGTTTTGCTGGTCTTCAGTTCGAGTCTCGAAACTGAGAACTTTTTAAATATATTTTTCTTTTCTTTTTTTTACATTTTTTTAGATATTTTTATCCTTTATTCCCACACTTACTACGAACTTTTCCAAATCTTATACTACTAAAATAAAATTTTATGTCAAAATATTTCTATATTCAAGAGAAATTTTAGGAGTCGAGTTCACGCACATGCGCAGAATTCATTCCTATTCAAAACATTGTGCTTTTAGACCAGAATGACATAACGTTAAAACTTTTAGTGGATAATCATAATGAGAGTCTTAGACCATTCAGACGCGCTGCGGGTACGAAGCGTCGTGGTCAGATCGGCTGCACGAGCCATCTAGTTTTGCTGGTCTTCAGTTCGAGTCTCGAAACTGAGAACTTTTTAAATATATTTTTCTTTTCTTTTTTTTTTTTACATTTTTTTAGATATTTTTATCCTTTATTCCCACACTTACTACGAACTTTTCCAAATCTTATACTACTAAAATAAAATTTTATGTCAAAATATTTTTATATTCAAGAGAAATTTTAGGAGTCGAGTTCACGCATATGCGCAGAATTCATTCCTATTCAATACATTGTGCTTTTAGACCAGAATGACACCACGTTAACACTTTTAGTAGATAATCATAATGAGAGTCTTAGACCTTTCAGACGCACTGCGGGTACGAAGCTTCGTGGCCAGATCGGCAGCACGAGCCATCTAGTTTTTCTGATCTTCATTTCGAGTCTCGACACTGAGAACTTTTTCAATATATTTTTCTTTTCTTTTTTTTAAGTTTTATTTTAGATATTTTTATCCTTTATTCCCACACTTAATACGAACTTTTCCAAATCTTATACTACTAAAATAAAATTTTATGTCAAAATATTTCTATATTCAAGAGAAATTTTAGGAGTCGAGTTCACGCACATGCGCAGAATTCTTTCCTATTCAAAACATTGTGCTTTTAGACCAGAATGTGCTTTTAGTTAGACCAGAATGTTAACACTTTTAGTGGATAATCATAATGAGAGTCTTAGACCATTCAGACGCGCTGCGGGTACGAAGCTTCGTGGCTAGATCGGCAGCACGAGACATCTAGTTTTGCTGGTCTTCAGTTCGAGTCTCGAAACTGAGAACTTTTTAAATATTATTTTCTTTTCTTTTTTTACATTTTTTTAGATATTTTTATCCTTTATTCCCACACTTACTACGAACTTTTCCAAATCTTATACTACTAAAATAAAATTTTATGTCAAAATATTTCTATATTCAAGAGAAATTTTAGGAGTCGAGTTCACGCACATGCGCAGAATTCTTTCCTATTCAAAACATTGTGCTTTTAGACCAGAATGACACCATGTTAAAACTTTTAGTCGATAATCATAATGAGAGTCTTAGACCATTGAGAATCGCTGCGAGTACGAAGCTTCGTGGCCAGATCGGCAGCACGAGCCGTCTGGTTTTGCTGGTCTTCAGTTCGAGTCCCGAAACTGAGAACTTTTTAAATATATTTTTCTTTTCTTTTTTTTATATTTTTTTAGATATTTTTATCCTTTATTCCGACTTTTATTACGAACTTTTCCAAATCTTATACTACTAAAATAAAATTTTATATCAAAATATTTCTATATTCAAGAGAAATTTTAGGAGTCGAGTTTACGCACATGCGCAGAATTCATTCCTATTCAAAACATTGTGCTTTTAGACCAGAATGACACCACGTTAAAACTTTTAGTGGATAATCATAATGAGAGTCTTAGACCATTCAGACGCGCTGCGGGTACGAAGCGTCGTGGCCAGATCGACAGCACGAGCCATCTAGTTTTGCTGGTCTTCAGTTCGAGTCTCGAAACTGAGAACTTTTTAAAAATATTTTTCTTTTCTTTCTTTTACATTTTTTTTAGATATTTTTATAATTTATTCCCACTGTTACTACGAACTTTTCCAAATCTTATACTACTAAAATAAAATTTTATGTCAAAATATTTCTATATTCAAGAGAAATTTTAGGAGTCGAGTTCACGCACATGCGCAGAATTCATTCCTATTCAAAACATTGTGCTTTTAGACCAGAATGACACCACGTTAAAACTTTTAGTGGATAATCATAATGAGAGTCTTAGACCATTCAGACGCGCTGCGGGTACGAAGCTTCATGGCCAGATCGACAGCACGAGCCATCTAGTTTTGCTGGTCTTCAGTTCGAGTCTCGAAACTGAGAACTTTTTAAAAATATTTTTCTTTTCTTTCTTTTACATTTTTTTTAGATATTTTTATAATTTATTCCCACTGTTACTACGAACTTTTCCAAATCTTATACTACTAAAATAAAATTTTATGTCAAAATATTTCTATATTCAAGAGAAATTTTAGGAGTCGAGTTCACGCACATGCGCAGAATTCTTTCCTATTCAAAACATTGTGCTTTTAGACCAGAATGACACCACGTAAAACTTTTTGTGGATAATCTTAATGAGAGTCTTAGACCATTCAGAATCGCTGCAATTACGAGGCTTCGTGGCCAGATCGGCTGCACGAGCCATCTAGTTTTGCTGGTCTTCAGTTCGAGTCTCGAAACTGAGAACTTTTTAAATATATTTTTCTTTTCTTTTTTTTACATTTTTTTAGATATTTTTATCCTTTATTCCGACTCTTAGTACGAACTTTTCCAAATCTTATACTACTAAAATAAAATTTTATGTCAAAATATTTCTATATTCAAGAGAAATTTTAGGAGTCGAGTTCACGCACATGCGCAGAATTCATTCCTATTCAAAACATTGTGCTTTTAGACCAGAATGACACCACGTTAACACTTTTAGTGGATAATAATAATGAGAGTCTTAGACCATTCAGACGCACTGCGGGTACGAAGCTTCGTGGGCAGATCGGAAGCACGAGCCATCTCGTTTTGCTGGTCTTCAGTTCGAGTCTCGAAATTGAGAACTTTTTCAATATATTTTTCTTTTCTTTGTTTAAAATTTGTTTTAGATATTTTTATCCATTATTACCACACTTACTACGAACTTTTCCAAATCTTATATTACTAATATAAAATTTATTGTGAAAATATTTCTATATTCAAGAGAAATTTTAGGAGTCAAGTTCATGCACATGCGCAGAATTCATTCCTATTCAAAACATTGTGCTTTTAGACCAGAATGACACCACGTTAACACTTTTAGTGGATAATAATAATGAGAGTCTTAGACCATTCAGACGCACTGCGGGTACGAAGCGTCGTGGCCAGATCGACAGCACGAGCCATCTAGTTTTGCTGGTCTTCAGTTCGAGTCTCGAAACTGAGAACTTTTTAAAAATATTTTTCTTTTCTTTCTTTTACATTTTTTTAAAATATTTTTATAATTTATTCCCACACTTACTACGAACTTTTCCAAATCTTATACTACTAAAATAAAATTTTATGTCAAAATATTTCTATATTAAAGAGAAATTTTAGGAGTCGAGTTCACGCACATGCGCAGAATTCATTCCTATTCAAAACATTGTGCTTTTAGACCAGAATGACACCACGTTAACACTTTTAGTGGATAATAATAATGAGAGTCTTAGACCATTCAGACGCACTGCGGGTACGAAGCTTCGTGGGCAGATCGGAAGCACGAGCCATCTCGTTTTGCTGGTCTTCAGTTCGAGTCTCGAAATTGAGAACTTTTTCAATATATTTTTCTTTTCTTTGTTTAAAATTTGTTTTAGATATTTTTATCCATTATTACCACACTTACTACGAACTTTTCCAAATCTTATATTACTAATATAAAATTTATTGTGAAAATATTTCTATATTCAAGAGAAATTTTAGGAGTCGAGTTCATGCACATGCGCAGAATTCATTCCTATTCAAAACATTGTGCTTTTAGACCAGAATGACACCACGTTAACACTTTTAGTGGATAATAATAATGAGAGTCTTAGACCATTCAGACGCACAGCGGGTACGAAGCTTCGTGGCCAGATCGGCAGCAGGAGCCATATAGTTTTGCTGGTCTTCAGTTCGAGTCTCGAAACTGAGAACTTTTTAAATAAATTTTTCTTTTCTTTTTTTTACATTTTTTTAAAATATTTTTATCCTTTATTCCCACACTTACTACGAACTTTTCCAAATCTTATACTACTAAAATAAAATTTTATGTCAAAATATTTCTATATTCAAGAGAAATTTTAGGAGCCGAGTTCGCGCACATGCGCAGAATTCATTCCTATTCAAAACATTGTGCTTTTAGACCAGATTGACACCACGTTAAAACTTTTAGTTTATAATCATGATGAGAGTCTTACACCATTCAGAAGCTCTGCGTGTACGAAGCTTCGTGGCCAGATCGGCAGCACGAGCTACCTAGTTTTGCTGGTCTTCAGTTCGAGTCTCGAAATTGAGACATTTTAAATATATTTTTCTTTTCTTTTTTTTACATTTTTTTTAGATATTTTTATCCTTTATTCCCACACTTACTACGAATTTTTACAAATCTTATACTACTAAAATAAAATTTTATGTCAAAATATTTCTATATTCAAGAGAAATTTTAGGAGTCGAGTTCACGCACATGCGCAGAATTCATTCCTATTCAAAACATTGTGCTTTTAGACCAGAATGACACCACGTTAACACTTTTAGTGGATAATAATAATGAGAGTCTTAGACCATTCAGACGCACTGCGGGTACGAAGCTTCGTGGCCAGATCGGCAGCACGAGCCATCTAGTTTTGCTGGTCTTCAGTTCGAGTCTCGAAACTGAGAACTTTTTAAATATATTTTTCTTTTCTTTTTTTTAAGTTTTATTTTAGATATTTTTATCCTTTATTCCCACACTTACTACGAACTTTTCCAAATCTTATACTACTAAAATAAAATTTTATGTCAAAATATTTCTATATTCAAGAGAAATTTTAGGAGCCGAGTTCCCGCACATGCGCAGAATTCATGCCTATTCAAAACATTGTGCTTTTAGACCAGAATGACACCACTTTAAAACTTTTAGTTGATAATCATAATGAGAGTCTTAGACTATTCAGACGCGCTGCGGGCACGAAGCTTCGTGGCCAGATCGGCAGCAGGAGCCATATAGTTTTGCTGGTCTTCAGTTCGAGTCTCGAAACTGAGAACTTTTTAAATAAATTTTTCTTTTCTTTTTTTTACACTTTTTTAAAATATTTTTATAATTTATTCCCACACTTACTACGAACTTTTCCAAATCTTATACTACTAAAATAAAATTTTATGTCAAAATATTTCTATATTCAAGAGAAATTTTAGGAGCCGAGTTCGCGCACATGCGCAGAATTCATTCCTATTCAAAACATTGTGCTTTTAGACCAGATTGACACCACGTTAAAACTTTTAGTTTATAATCATGATGAGAGTCTTACACCATTCAGAAGCTCTGCGTGTACGAAGCTTCGTGGCCAGATCGGCAGCACGAGCTACCTAGTTTTGCTGGTCTTCAGTTCGAGTCTCGAAATTGAGACCTTTTTAAATATATTTTTCTTTTCTTTTTTTTACATTTTTTTTAGATATTTTTATCCTTTATTCCCACACTTACTACGAATTTTTACAAATCTTATACTACTAAAATAAAATTTTATGTCAAAATATTTCTATATTCAAGAGAAATTTTAGGAGTCGAGTTCACGCACATGCGCAGAATTCATTCC
The DNA here is from genome assembly GCF_947563725.1 of Argiope bruennichi. Taxonomy (NCBI): domain Eukaryota; kingdom Metazoa; phylum Arthropoda; class Arachnida; order Araneae; family Araneidae; genus Argiope; species Argiope bruennichi. The sequence continues at coordinate 136,423,000 of NC_079163.1, forward strand.
TATTCAAAACATTGTGCTTTTAGACCAGAATGACACCACGTTAACACTTTTAGTGGATAATAATAATGAGAGTCTTAGACCATTCAGACGCACTGCGGGTACGAAGCTTCGTGGCCAGATCGGCAGCACGAGCCATCTAGTTTTGCTGGTCTTCAGTTCGAGTCTCGAAACTGAGAACTTTTTAAATATATTTTTCTTTTCTTTTTTTTAAGTTTTCTTTTATATATTTTTATCCTTTATTCCCACACTTACTACGAACTTTTCCAAATCTTATACTACTAAAATAAAATTTTATGTCAAAATATTTCTATATTCAAGAGAAATTTTAGGAGCCGAGTTCCCGCACATGCGCAGAATTCATGCCTATTCAAAACATTGTGCTTTTAGACCAGAATGACACCACTTTAAAACTTTTAGTTGATAATCATAATGAGAGTCTTAGACCATTCAGACGCGCTGCGGGCACGAAGCTTCGTGGCCAGATCGGCAGCACGAGCCATCTAGTTTTGCTGGTCTTCAGTTCGAGTCTCGAAACTGAGAAATTTTTCAATATATTTTTCTTTTCTTTTTTTTACATTTTTTTTAGATATTTTTATCCTTTATTCCCACACTTACTACGAACTTTTCCAAATCTTATACTACTAAAATAAAATTTTATGTTAAAATATTTCTATATTCATGAGAAATTTTAGGAGTCGAGTTCACGCACATGCGCAGAATTCATTCCTATTCAAAACATTGTGCGTTTAAACCAGAATGACACCAAGTTAAAACTTTTAGTGGATAATCATAATGAGAGTCTTAGACCATTCACACGCGCTGTGGGTACGAAGCTTCGTGGCCAGATCGGCAGCACGAGCCATCTAGTTTTGCTGGTCTTCAGTTCGAGTCTCGAAACTGAGAACTTTTTAAATATATTTTTCTTTTCTTTTTTTTTACATTTTTTTAAGATATTTTTATCCTTTATTCCCACACTTACTACAAACTTTTCCAAATCTTATACTACTAAAATAAAATTTTATGTCAAAATATTTCTATATTCAAGAGAAATTTTAGGAGTCGAGTTCACGCACATGCGCAGAATTCATTCCTATTCAAAACATTCAGCTTTTAGACCAGAATGACACCACGTTAAAACTTTTAGTGGATAATCATAATGAGAGTTTAGACCATTCAGACGCGCTGTGGGTACGAAGCTTCCTGGCCAGATCGGCAGCTCGAGCCATCTAGTTTTGCTGGTCTTCAGTTCGAGTCTCGAAACTGAGAACTTTTTAAATATATTTTTCTTTTCTTTTTTTTACATTTTTTTAAGATATTTTTATCCTTTATTCCCACACTTACTACGAACTTTTCCAAATCTTATACTACTAAAATAAAATTTTATGTCAAAATATTTCTATATTCAAGAGAAATTTTAGGAGTCGAGTTCACGCACATGCGCAGAATTCATTCCTATTCAAAACATTGTGCTTTTAGACCAGAATGACACCACGTTAAAACTTTTAGTGGATAATCATAATGAGAGTCTTAGACCATTCAGACGCGCTGCGGGTACGATGCTTCGTGGCCAGATCGGCAGCACGAGCCATCTTGTTTTGCTGGTCTTCAGCTCGAGTCTCGAAACTAAGAACTTTTTAAATATATTTTTCTTTCCTTTTTTTTACATTTTTTTTAGATATTTTTATCCTTTATTCCCACACTTACTACGAACTTTTCCAAATCTTATACTACTAAAATAAAATTTTATGTCAAAATATTTCTATATTCAAGAGAAATTTTAGGAGTCGAGTTCACGCACATGCGCAGAATTCATTCCTATTCAAAACATTGTGCTTTTAGACCAGAATGACACCACGTTCAAACTTTTAGTTGATAATCATAATGAGAGTCTTAGACCATTCAGACGCGCTGCGGGTACGAAGCTTCGTGGCCAGATCGGCAGCATGAGCCATCTAGTTTTGCTGGTCTTCAGTTCGAGTCTCGAAACTGAGAAATTTTAAAATATATTTTTCTTTTCTTTTTTTTAACATTTTTTTTAGATATTTTTATCCTTTATTCCCACACTTACAACGAACTTTTCCAAATCTTATACTACTAAAATAAAATTTTATGTCAAAATATTTCTATATTCAAAAGAAATTTTAGGAGTCGAGTTCACGCACATGCCCAGAAATCATTCCTATTCAAAACATTGTGCTTTTAGACCAGAATGACACCACGTTAAAACTTTTAGTGGATAATCATAGTGAGAGTTTTAGACCATTCAGACGCGCTGCGGGTACGAAGCTTCGTGGCCAGATCGGCAGCACGAGCCATCTAGTTTTGCTGGTATTCAGTTCGAGTCTCGAAACTGAGAACTTTCTCAATATATTTTTCTTTTCTTTTTTTAAAGTTTTATTTTAGATATTTTTATCCTTTATTCCCACACTTACTACGAACTTTTTTAAATCTTATACTACTAAAATAAAATTTTATGTCAAAATATTTCTATATTCAAGAGAAATTTTAGGAGTCGAGTTCACGCACATGCGCAGAATTCATTCCTATTCAAAACATTGTGCTTTTAGACCAGAATGACACCACGTTAAAACTTTTAGTGTATAATCATAATGAGAGTCTTAGACCATTCAGACGCGCTGAGGGTACGAAGCTTCGTGGCCAGATCGGCAGCACGAGCCATCTAGTTTTGCTGGTCTTCATTTCGAGTATGGAAACTGAGAACTTTCTCAATATATTTTTATTTTCTTTTTTTTAAAGTTTTATTTTAGATATTTTTATCCTTTATTCCCACACTTACTACGAACTTTTCCAAATCTTATACTACTAAAATAAAATTTTATGTCAAAATATTTCTATATTCAAGAGAAATTTTAGGAGTCGAGCTCACGCACATGCGCAGAATTCATTCCTATTCAAAACATTGTGCTTTTAGACCAGAATGACACCACGTTAAAACTTTTAGTGGATAATCATAATGAGAGTTTAGACCATTCAGACGCGCTGTGGGTACGAAGCTTCGTGGCCAGATCGGCAGCACGAGCCATCTAGTTTTGCTGGTCTTCAGTTCGAGTCTCGAAACTGAGAACTTTTTAAATATATTTTTCTTTCCTTTTTTTTAAGTTTTATTTTAGATATTTTTATCCTTTATTCCCACACTTACTACGAACTTTTCCAAATCTTATACTACTAAAATAAAATTTTATGTCAAAATATTTCTATATTCAAGAGAAATTTTAGGAGTCGAGTTCACGCACATGCGCAGAATTCATTCCTATTCAAAACATTGTGCTTTTAGACCAGAATGACACCACGTTAAAACTTTTAGTGGATAATCATAATGAGAGTCTTAGACCATTCAGACGCGCTGCGGGCACGAAGCTTTGTGGCCAGATCGGCAGCACGTGCCATCTAGTTTTGCTGGTCTTCAGTTCGAGTCTCGAAACTGAGAACTTTTTAAATATATTTTTCTTTCCTTTTTTTAAGTTTTATTTTAGATATTTTTATCCTTTATTCCCACACTTACTACGAACTTTTCCAAATCTTATACTACTAAAATAAAATTTTATGTCAAAATATTTCTATATTCAAGAGAAATTTTAGGAGTCGAGTTCACGCACATGCGCAGAATTCATTCCTATTCAAAACATTGTGCTTTTAGACCAGAATGACACCACGTTAAAACTTTTAGTGGATAATCATAATGAGAGTCTTAGACCATTCAGACGCGCTGCGGGTACGAAGCATCGTGGTCAGATCGGCTGCACGAGCCATCTAGTTTTGCTGGTCTTCAGTTCGAGTCTCGAAACTGAGAACTTTTTAAATATATTTTTCTTCTCTTTTTTTTACATTTTTTTAAGATATTTATATCCTTTATTCCCACACTTACTACGAACTTTTCCAAATCTTATACTACTAAAATAAAATTTTATGTAAAAATATTTCTATATTCAAGAGAAATTTTAGGAGTCGAGATCACGCACATGCGCAGAATTCATTCCTATTCAAAACATTGTGCTTTTAGACCAGAATGACACCACGTTAAAACTTTTAGTGGATAATCATAATGAGAGTCTTAGACCATTCAGACGCGCTGCGGGCACGAAGCTTCGTGGCCAGATCGGCAGCACGAGCCATCTAGTTTTGAAGGTCTTCAGTTCGAGTCTCGAAACTGAGAACTTTTTAAATATATTTTTCTTTTCTTTTTTTTACATTTTTTTTAGATATATTTATCTTTTATTCCCACACTTACTACGAATTTTTCCAAATCTTATACTACTAAAATAAAATTTTATGTCAAAATATTTCTATATTCAAAAGAAATTTTAGGAGTCGAGTTCACGCACATGCGCAGAATTCATTCCTATTCAAAACATTGTGCGTTTAGACCAGAATGACACCACGTTAAAACTTTTAGTTTATAATCATAATGAGAGTCTTAGACCATTCAGACGCGCTGCGGGTACGATGCTTCGTGGCCAGATCGGCAGCACGAGCCATCTAGTTTTGCTGGTCTTCAGTTCGAGTCTCGAAACTAAGAACTTTTTAAATATATTTTTCTTTTCTTTTTTTTACATTTTTTTAAGATATTTTTATCCTTTATTCCCACACTTACTACGAACTTTTCCAAATCTTATACTACTAAAATAAAATTTTATGTCAAAATATTTCTATATTCAAGAGAAATTTTAGGAGTCGAGTTCACGCACATGCGCAGAATTCATTCCTATTCAAAACATTGTGCTTTTAGACCAGAATAACACCACGTTAAAACTTTTAGTGGATAATCATAATGAGAGTTTAGACCATTCAGACGCGCTGTGGGTACGAAGCTTCGTGGCCAGATCGGCAGCACGAGCCATCTAGTTTTGCTGGTCTTCAGTTCGAGTCTCGAAACTGAGAACTTTTTAAATATATTTTTCTTTTATTTTTTTTACATTTTTTTTAGATATTTTTATCCTTTATTCCCACACTTACTACGAACTTTTCCAAATCTTATACTACTAAAATAAAATTTTATGTCAAAATATTTCTATATTCAAGAGAAATTTTAGGAGTCGAGTTCACGCACATGCGCAGAATTCATTCCTATTCAAAACATTGTGCTTTTAGACCAGAATGACACCACGTTAAAACTTTTAGTGGATAATCATAATGAGAGTCTTAGACCATTCAGACGCGCTGCGGGCACGAAGCTTTGTGGCCAGATCGGCAGCACGTGCCATCTAGTTTTGCTGGTCTTCAGTTCGAGTCTCGAAACTGAGAACTTTTTAAATATATTTTTCTTTCCTTTTTTTAAGTTTTATTTTAGATATTTTTATCCTTTATTCCCACACTTACTACGAACTTTTCCAAATCTTATACTACTAAAATAAAATTTTATGTCAAAATATTTCTATATTCAAGAGAAATTTTAGGAGTCGAGTTCACGCACATGCGCAGAATTCATTCCTATTCAAAACATTGTGCTTTTAGACCAGAATGACACCACGTTAAAACTTTTAGTGGATAATCATAATGAGAGTCTTAGACCATTCAGACGCGCTGCGGGTACGAAGCATCGTGGTCAGATCGGCTGCACGAGCCATCTAGTTTTGCTGGTCTTCAGTTCGAGTCTCGAAACTGAGAACTTTTTAAATATATTTTTCTTCTCTTTTTTTTACATTTTTTTAAGATATTTATATCCTTTATTCCCACACTTACTACGAACTTTTCCAAATCTTATACTAGTAAAATAAAATTTCATGTCAAAATATTTCTATATTCAAGAGAAATTTTAGGAGTCGAGTTCACGCACATGCGCAGAATTCATTCCTATTCAAAACATTGTGCTTTTAGACCAGAATGACACCACGTTAAAACTTTTAGTGGATAATCATAATGAGAGTCTTAGACCATTCAGACGCGCTGCGGGCACGAAGCTTCGTGGCCAGATCGGCAGCACGAGCCATCTAGTTTTGAAGGTCTTCAGTTCGAGTCTCGAAACTGAGAACTTTTTAAATATATTTTTCTTTTCTTTTTTTTACATTTTTTTTAGATATATTTATCTTTTATTCCCACACTTACTACGAATTTTTCCAAATCTTATACTACTAAAATAAAATTTTATGTCAAAATATTTCTATATTCAAAAGAAATTTTAGGAGTCGAGTTCACGCACATGCGCAGAATTCATTCCTATTCAAAACATTGTGCGTTTAGACCAGAATGACACCACGTTAAAACTTTTAGTGGATAATCATAATGAGAGTCTTAGACCATTCAGACGCGCTGCGGGTACGATGCTTCGTGGCCAGATCGGCAGCACGAGCCATCTAGTTTTGCTGGTCTTCAGTTCGAGTCTCGAAACTAAGAACTTTTTAAATATATTTTTCTTTTCTTTTTTTTACATTTTTTTAAGATATTTTTATCCTTTATTCCCACACTTACTACGAACTTTTCCAAATCTTATACTACTAAAATAAAATTTTATGTCAAAATATTTCTATATTCAAGAGAAATTTTAGGAGTCGAGTTCACGCACATGCGCAGAATTCATTCCTATTCAAAACATTGTGCTTTTAGACCAGAATAACACCACGTTAAAACTTTTAGTGGATAATCATAATGAGAGTTTAGACCATTCAGACGCGCTGTGGGTACGAAGCTTCGTGGCCAGATCGGCAGCACGAGCCATCTAGTTTTGCTGGTCTTCAGTTCGAGTCTCGAAACTGAGAACTTTTTAAATATATTTTTCTTTTATTTTTTTTACATTTTTTTTAGATATTTTTATCCTTTATTCCCACACTTACTACGAACTTTTCCAAATCTTATACTACTAAAATAAAATTTTATGTCAAAATATTTCTATATTCAAGAGAAATTTTAGGAGTCGAGTTCACGCACATGCGCAGAATTCATTCCTATTCAAAACATTGTGCTTTTAGACCAGAATGACACCACGTTAAAACTTTTAATGGATAATCATAATGAGAGTCTTAGACCATTCAGACGCGCTGCGGGCACGAAGCTTCGTGGCCAGATCGGCAGCACGTGCCATCTAGTTTTGCTGGTCTTCAGTTCTAGTCTCGAAACTGAGAACTTTTTAAATATATTTTTCTTTCCTTTTTTTTAAGTTTTATTTTATATATTTTTATCCTTTATTCCCACACTTACTACGAACTTTTCCAAATCTTATACTACTAAAATAAAATTTTATGTCAAAATATTTCTATATTCAAGAGAAATTTTAGGAGTCGAGTTCACGCACATTCGCAGAATTCATTCCTATTCAAAACATTGTGCTTTTAGACCAGAATGACACCACGTTAAAACTTTTAGTGGATAATCATAATGAGAGTCTTAGACCATTCAGACGCGCTGCGGGTACGAATCTTCGTGGTCAGATCGGCTGCACGAGCCATCTAGTTTTGCTGGTCTTCAGTTCGAGTCTCGAAACTGAGAAATTTTTCAATATATTTTTCTTTTCTTTTTTTTACATTTTTTTTAGATATTTTTATCCTTTATTCCCACACTTACTACGAACTTTTCCAAATCTTATACTACTAAAATAAAATTTTATATCAAAATATTTCTATATTCATGAGAAATTTTAGGAGTCGAGTTCACGCACATGCGCAGAATTCATTCCTATTCAAAACTTTGTGCTTTTAGACCAGAATGACACCAAGTTAAAACTTTTAGTGGATAATCATAATGAGAGTCTTAGACCATTCAGACGCGCTGTGGGTACGAAGCTTCGTGGCCAGATCGGCAGCACGAGCCATCTAGTTTTGCTGGTCTTCAGTTCGAGTCTCGAAACTGAGAACTTTTTAAATATATTTTTCTTTTCTTTTTTTTACATTTTTTAAAGATATTTTTATCCTTTATTCCCACACTTACTACGAACTTTTCCAAATCTTATACTAGTAAAATAAAATTTCATGTCAAAATATTTCTATATTCAAGAGAAATTTTAGGAGTCGAGTTCACGCACATGCGCAGAATTCATTCCTATTCAAAACATTGTGCTTTTAGACCAGAATGACACCAAGTTAAAACTTTTAGTGGATAATCATAATGAGAGTCTTAGACCATTCACACGCGCTGTGGGTACGAAGCTTCGTGGCCAGATCGGCAGCACGAGCCATCTAGTTTTGCTGGTCTTCAGTTCGAGTCTCGAAACTGAGAACTTTTTTAATATATTTTTCTTTTCTTTTTTTTACATTTTTTTTAGATATTTTTATCCTTTATTCCCACACTTACTACGAACTTTTCCAAATCTTATACTAGTAAAATAAAATTTCATGTCAAAATATTTCTATATTCAAGAGAAATTTTAGGAGTCGAGTTCACGCACATGCGCAGAATTCATTCCTATTCAAAACATTGTGCTTTTAGACCAGAATGACACCACGTTAAAACTTTTAGTGGATAATCATAATGAGAGTCTTAGACCATTCAGACGCGCTGCGGGTACGATGCTTCGTGGCCAGATCGGCAGCACGAGCCATCTAGTTTTGCTGGTCTTCAGTTCGAGTCTCGAAACTAAGAACTTTTTAAATATATTTTTCTTTTCTTTTTTTTACATTTTTTTAAGATATTTTTATCCTTTATTCCCACACTTACTACGAACTTTTCCAAATCTTATACTACTAAAATAAAATTTTATGTCAAAATATTTCTATATTCAAGAGAAATTTTAGGAGTCGAGTTCACGCACATGCGCAGAATTCATTCCTATTCAAAACATTGTGCTTTTAGACCAGAATAACACCACGTTAAAACTTTTAGTGGATAATCATAATGAGAGTTTAGACCATTCAGACGCGCTGTGGGTACGAAGCTTCGTGGCCAGATCGGCAGCACGAGCCATCTAGTTTTGCTGGTCTTCAGTTCGAGTCTCGAAACTGAGAACTTTTTAAATATATTTTTCTTTTATTTTTTTTACATTTTTTTTAGATATTTTTATCCTTTATTCCCACACTTACTACGAACTTTTCCAAATCTTATACTAGTAAAATAAAATTTCATGTCAAAATATTTCTATATTCAAGAGAAATTTTAGGAGTCGAGTTCACGCACATGCGCAGAATTCATTCCTATTCAAAACATTGTGCTTTTAGACCAGAATGACACCAAGTTAAAACTTTTAGTGGATAATCATAATGAGAGTCTTAGACCATTCACACGCGCTGTGAGTACGAAGCTTCGTGGCCAGATCGGCAGCACGAGCCATCTAGTTTTGCTGGTCTTCAGTTCGAGTCTCGAAACTGAGAACTTTTTAAATATATTTTTCTTTTCTTTTTTTTACATTTTTTTAAGATATTTTTATCCTTTATTCCCACACTTACTACGAACTTTTCCAAATCTTATACTACTAAAATAAAATTTTATGTCAAAATATTTCTATATTCAAGAGAAATTTTAGGAGTCGAGTTCACGCACATGCGCAGAATTCATTCCTATTCAAAACTTTGTGCTTTTAGACCAGAATGACACCAAGTTAAAACTTTTAGTGGATAATCATAATGAGAGTCTTAGACCATTCAGACGCGCTGTGGGTACGAAGCTTCGTGGCCAGATCGGCAGCACGAGCCATCTAGTTTTGCTGGTCTTCAGTTCGAGTCTCGAAACTGAGAAATTTTTCAATATATTTTTCTTTTCTTTTTTTTACATTTTTTTTAGATATTTTTATCCTTTATTCCCACACTTACTACGAACTTTTCCAAATCTTATACTACTAAAATAAAATTTTATATCAAAATATTTCTATATTCATGAGAAATTTTAGGAGTCGAGTTCACGCACATGCGCAGAATTCATTCCTATTCAAAACTTTGTGCTTTTAGACCAGAATGACACCAAGTTAAAACTTTTAGTGGATAATCATAATGAGAGTCTTAGACCATTCAGACGCGCTGTGGGTACGAAGCTTCGTGGCCAGATCGGCAGCACGAGCCATCTAGTTTTGCTGGTCTTCAGTTCGAGTCTCGAAACTGAGAACTTTTTAAATATATTTTTCTTTTCTTTTTTTTACATTTTTTAAAGATATTTTTATCCTTTATTCCCACACTTACTACGAACTTTTCCAAATCTTATACTAGTAAAATAAAATTTCATGTCAAAATATTTCTATATTCAAGAGAAATTTTAGGAGTCGAGTTCACGCACATGCGCAGAATTCATTCCTATTCAAAACATTGTGCTTTTAGACCAGAATGACACCAAGTTAAAACTTTTAGTGGATAATCATAATGAGAGTCTTAGACCATTCACACGCGCTGTGGGTACGAAGCTTCGTGGCCAGATCGGCAGCACGAGCCATCTAGTTTTGCTGGTCTTCAGTTCGAGTCTCGAAACTGAGAACTTTTTTAATATATTTTTCTTTTCTTTTTTTTACATTTTTTTTAGATATTTTTATCCTTTATTCCCACACTTACTACGAACTTTTCCAAATCTTATACTAGTAAAATAAAATTTCATGTCAAAATATTTCTATATTCAAGAGAAATTTTAGGAGTCGAGTTCACGCACATGCGCAGAATTCATTCCTATTCAAAACATTGTGCTTTTAGACCAGAATGACACCACGTTAAAACTTTTAGTGGATAATCATAATGAGAGTCTTAGACCATTCAGACGCGCTGCGGGTACGATGCTTCGTGGCCAGATCGGCAGCACGAGCCATCTAGTTTTGCTGGTCTTCAGTTCGAGTCTCGAAACTAAGAACTTTTTAAATATATTTTTCTTTTCTTTTTTTTACATTTTTTTAAGATATTTTTATCCTTTATTCCCACACTTACTACGAACTTTTCCAAATCTTATACTACTAAAATAAAATTTTATGTCAAAATATTTCTATATTCAAGAGAAATTTTAGGAGTCGAGTTCACGCACATGCGCAGAATTCATTCCTATTCAAAACATTGTGCTTTTAGACCAGAATAACACCACGTTAAAACTTTTAGTGGATAATCATAATGAGAGTTTAGACCATTCAGACGCGCTGTGGGTACGAAGCTTCGTGGCCAGATCGGCAGCACGAGCCATCTAGTTTTGCTGGTCTTCAGTTCGAGTCTCGAAACTGAGAACTTTTTAAATATATTTTTCTTTTATTTTTTTTACATTTTTTTTAGATATTTTTATCCTTTATTCCCACACTTACTACGAACTTTTCCAAATCTTATACTAGTAAAATAAAATTTCATGTCAAAATATTTCTATATTCAAGAGAAATTTTAGGAGTCGAGTTCACGCACATGCGCAGAATTCATTCCTATTCAAAACATTGTGCTTTTAGACCAGAATGACACCAAGTTAAAACTTTTAGTGGATAATCATAATGAGAGTCTTAGACCATTCACACGCGCTGTGAGTACGAAGCTTCGTGGCCAGATCGGCAGCACGAGCCATCTAGTTTTGCTGGTCTTCAGTTCGAGTCTCGAAACTGAGAACTTTTTAAATATATTTTTCTTTTCTTTTTTTTACATTTTTTTAAGATATTTTTATCCTTTATTCCCACACTTACTACGAACTTTTCCAAATCTTATACTACTAAAATAAAATTTTATGTCAAAATATTTCTATATTCAAGAGAAATTTTAGGAGTCGAGTTCACGCACATGCGCAGAATTCATTCCTATTCAAAACATTGTGCTTTTAGACCAGAATGACACCACGTTAAAACTTTTAATGGATAATCATAATGAGAGTCTTAGACCATTCAGACGCGCTGCGGGCACGAAGCTTCGTGGCCAGATCGGCAGCACGTGCCATCTAGTTTTGCTGGTCTTCAGTTCGAGTCTCGAAACTGAGAACTTTTTAAATATATTTTTCTTTCCTTTTTTTTAAGTTTTATTTTATATATTTTTATCCTTTATTCCCACACTTACTACGAACTTTTCCAAATCTTATACTACTAAAATAAAATTTTATGTCAAAATATTTCTATATTCAAGAGAAATTTTAGGAGTCGAGTTCACGCACATTCGCAGAATTCATTCCTATTCAAAACATTGTGCTTTTAGACCAGAATGACACCACGTTAAAACTTTTAGTGGATAATCATAATGAGAGTTTTAGACCATTCAGACGCGCTGCGGGTACGAATCTTCGTGGTCAGATAGGCTGCACGAGCCATCTAGTTTTGCTGGTCTTCAGTTCGAGTCTCGAAACTGAGAAATTTTTCAATATATTTTTCTTTTCTTTTTTTTACATTTTTTTTTAGATATTTTTATCCTTTATTCCCACACTTACTACGAACTTTTCCAAATCTTATACTACTAAAATAAAATTTTATATCAAAATATTTCTATATTCATGAGAAATTTTAGGAGTCGAGTTCACGCACATGCGCAGAATTCATTCCTATTCAAAACTTTGTGCTTTTAGACCAGAATGACACCAAGTTAAAACTTTTAGTGGATAATCATAATGAGAGTCTTAGACCATTCAGACGCGCTGTGGGTACGAAGCTTCGTGGCCAGATCGGCAGCACGAGCCATCTAGTTTTGCTGGTCTTCAGTTCGAGTCTCGAAACTGAGAACTTTTTAAATATATTTTTCTTTTCTTTTTTTTACATTTTTTAAAGATATTTTTATCCTTTATTCCCACACTTACTACGAACTTTTCCAAATCTTATACTACTAAAATAAAATTTTATGTCAAAATATTTCTATATTCAAGAGAAATTTTAGGAGTCGAGTTCACGCACAGGCGCAGAATTCATTCCTATTCAAAACATTGTGGTTTTAGACCAGAATGACACCACGTTAAAACTTTTAGTGGATAATCATAATGAGAGTCTTAGACCATTCAGACGCACTGTGGGTTCGAAGATTCGTGGCCAGATCGGCAGCACGAGCCATCTAGTTTTGCTGGTCTTCAGTTCGAGTCTCGAAACTCAGAACTTTTTAAATATATTTTTCTTTTATTTTTTTTACATTTTTTTTAGATATTTTTATCCTTTATTCCCACACTTACTACGAACTTTTCCAAATCTTATACTAGTAAAATAAAATTTCATGTCAAAATATTTCTATATTCAAGAGAAATTTTAGGAGTCGAGTTCACGCACATGCGCAGAATTCATTCCTATTCAAAACATTGTGCTTTTAGACCAGAATGACACCAAGTTAAAACTTTTAGTGGATAATCATAATGAGAGTCTTAGACCATTCACACGCGCTGTGGGTACGAAGCTTCGTGGCCAGATCGGCAGCACGAGCCATCTAGTTTTGCTGGTCTTCAGTTCGAGTCTCGAAACTGAGAACTTTTTTAATATATTTTTCTTTTCTTTTTTTTACATTTTTTTAAGATATTTTTATCCTTTATTCCCACACTTACTACGAACTTTTCCAAATCTTATACTACTAAAATAAAATTTTATGTCAAAATATTTCTATATTCAAGAGAAATTTTAGGAGTCGAGTTCACGCACATTCGCAGAATTCATTCCTATTCAAAACATTGTGCTTTTAGACCAGAATGACACCACGTTAAAACTTTTAGTGGATAATCATAATGAGAGTCTTAGACCATTCAGACGCGCTGCGGGTACGAAGCTTCGTGGTCAGATCGGCTGCACGAGCCATCTAGTTTTGCTGGTCTTCAGTTCGAGTCTCGAAACTGAGAAATTTTTCAATATATTTTTCTTTTCTTTTTTTTACATTTTTTAAAGATATTTTTATCCTTTATTCCCACACTTACTACGAACTTTTCCAAATCTTATACTACTAAAATAAAATTTTATGTCAAAATATTTCTATATTCAAGAGAAATTTTAGGAGTCGAGTTCACGCACAAGCGCAGAATTCATTCCTATTCAAAACATTGTGGTTTTAGACCAGAATGACACCACGTTAAAACTTTTAGTGGATAATCATAATGAGAGTCTTAGACCATTCAGACGCACTGTGGGTTCGAAGATTCGTGGCCAGATCGGCAGCACGAGCCATCTAGTTTTGCTGGTCTTCAGTTCGAGTCTCGAAACTGAGAACTTTTTAAATATATTTTTCTTTTATTTTTTTTACATTTTTTTTAGATATTTTTATCCTTTATTCCCACACTTACTACGAACTTTTCCAAATCTTATACTAGTAAAATAAAATTTCATGTCAAAATATTTCTATATTCAAGAGAAATTTTAGGAGTCGAGTTCACGCACATGCGCAGAATTCATTCCTATTCAAAACATTGTGCTTTTAGACCAGAATGACACCAAGTTAAAACTTTTAGTGGATAATCATAATGAGAGTCTTAGACCATTCACACGCGCTGTGGGTACGAAGCTTCGTGGCCAGATCGGCAGCACGAGCCATCTAGTTTTGCTGGTCTTCAGTTCGAGTCTCGAAACTGAGAACTTTTTTAATATATTTTTCTTTTCTTTTTTTTACATTTTTTTAAGATATTTTTATCCTTTATTCCCACACTTACTACGAACTTTTCCAAATCTTATACTACTAAAATAAAATTTTATGTCAAAATATTTCTATATTCAAGAGAAATTTTAGGAGTCGAGTTCACGCACATGCGCAGAATTCATTCCTATTCAAAACATTGTGCTTTTAGACCAGAATGACACCACGTTAAAACTTTTAATGGATAATCATAATGAGAGTCTTAGACCATTCAGACGCGCTGCGGGCACGAAGCTTCGTGGCCAGATCGGCAGCACGTGCCATCTAGTTTTGCTGGTCTTCAGTTCGAGTCTCGAAACTGAGAACTTTTTAAATATATTTTTCTTTCCTTTTTTTTAAGTTTTATTTTAGATATTTTTATCCTTTATTCCCACACTTACTACGAACTTTTCCAAATCTTATACTACTAAAATAAAATTTTATGTCAAAATATTTCTATATTCAAGAGAAATTTTAGGAGTCGAGTTCACGCACATTCGCAGAATTCATTCCTATTCAAAACATTGTGCTTTTAGACCAGAATGACACCACGTTAAAACTTTTAGTGGATAATCATAATGAGAGTCTTAGACCATTCAGACGCGCTGCGGGTACGAAGCTTCGTGGTCAGATCGGCTGCACGAGCCATCTAGTTTTGCTGGTCTTCAGTTCGAGTCTCGAAACTGAGAAATTTTTCAATATATTTTTCTTTTCTTTTTTTTACATTTTTTTTAGATATTTTTATCCTTTATTCCCACACTTACTACGAACTTTTCCAAATCTTATACTACTAAAATAAAATTTTATTTCAAAATATTTCTATATTCATGAGAAATTTTAGGAGTCGAGTTCACGCACATGCGCAGAATTCATTCCTATTCAAAACTTTGTGCTTTTAGACCAGAATGACACCAAGTTAAAACTTTTAGTGGATAATCATAATGAGAGTCTTAGACCATTCAGACGCGCTGTGGGTACGAAGCTTCGTGGCCAGATCGGCAGCACGAGCCATCTAGTTTTGCTGGTCTTCAGTTCGAGTCTCGAAACTGAGAACTTTTTAAATATATTTTTCTTTTCTTTTTTTTACATTTTTTAAAGATATTTTTATCCTTTATTCCCACACTTACTACGAACTTTTCCAAATCTTATACTACTAAAATAAAATTTTATGTCAAAATATTTCTATATTCAAGAGAAATTTTAGGAGTCGAGTTCACGCACAGGCGCAGAATTCATTCCTATTCAAAACATTGTGGTTTTAGACCAGAATGACACCACGTTAAAACTTTTAGTGGATAATCATAATGAGAGTCTTAGACCATTCAGACGCACTGTGGGTTCGAAGATTCGTGGCCAGATCGGCAGCACGAGCCATCTAGTTTTGCTGGTCTTCAGTTCGAGTCTCGAAACTGAGAACTTTTTAAATATATTTTTCTTTTATTTTTTTTACATTTTTTTTAGATATTTTTATCCTTTATTCCCACACTTACTACGAACTTTTCCAAATCTTATACTAGTAAAATAAAATTTTATGTCAAAATATTTCTATATTCAAGAGAAATTTTAGGAGTCGAGTTCACGCACATTCGCAGAATTCATTCCTATTCAAAACATTGTGCTTTTAGACCAGAATGACACCACGTTAAAACTTTTAGTGGATAATCATAATGAGAGTCTTAGACCATTCAGACGCGCTGCGGGTACGAAGCTTCGTGGTCAGATCGGCTGCACGAGCCATCTAGTTTTGCTGGTCTTCAGTTCGAGTCTCGAAACTGATAAATTTTTCAATATATTTTTCTTTTCTTTTTTTTACATTTTTTTTAGATATTTTTATCCTTTATTCCCACACTTACTACGAACTTTTCCAAATCTTATACTACTAAAATAAAATTTTATGTCAAAATATTTCTATATTCATGAGAAATTTTAGGAGTCGAGTTCACGCACATGCGCAGAATTCATTCCTATTCAAAACTTTGTGCTTTTAGACCAGAATGACACCAAGTTAAAACTTTTAGTGGATAATCATAATGAGAGTCTTAGACCATTCAGACGCGCTGTGGGTACGAAGCTTCGTGGCCAGATCGGCAGCACGAGCCATCTAGTTTTGCTGGTCTTCAGTTCGAGTCTCGAAACTGAGAACTTTTTAAATATATTTTTCTTTTCTTTTTTTTACATTTTTTAAAGATATTTTTATCCTTTATTCCCACACTTACTACGAACTTTTCCAAATCTTATACTACTAAAATAAAATTTTATGTCAAAATATTTCTATATTCAAGAGAAATTTTAGGAGTCGAGTTCACGCGCAGGCGCAGAATTCATTCCTATTCAAAACATTGTGGTTTTAGACCAGAATGACACCACGTTAAAACTTTTAGTGGATAATCATAATGAGAGTCTTAGACCATTCAGACGCGCTGCGGGTTCGAAGATTCGTGGCCAGATCGGCAGCACGAGCCATCTAGTTTTGCTGGTCTTCAGTTCGAGTCTCGAAACTGAGAACTTTTTAAATATATTTTTCTTTTATTTTTTTTACATTTTTTTAGATATTTTTATCCTTTATTCCCACACTTACTACGAACTTTTCCAAATCTTATACTAGTAAAATAAAATTTCATGTCAAAATATTTCTATATTCAAGAGAAATTTTAGGAGTCGAGTTCACGCACATGCGCAGAATTCATTCCTATTCAAAACATTGTGCTTTTAGACCAGAATGACACCAAGTTAAAACTTTTAGTGGATAATCATAATGAGAGTCTTAGACCATTCACACGCGCTGTGGGTACGAAGCTTCGTGGCCAGATCGGCAGCACGAGCCATCTAGTTTTGCTGGTCTTCAGTTCGAGTCTCGAAACTGAGAACTTTTTAAATATATTTTTCTTTTCTTTTTTTTACATTTTTTTAAGATATTTTTATCCTTTATTCCCACACTTACTACGAACTTTTCCAAATCTTAAACTACTAAAATAAAATTTTATGTCAAAATATTTCTATATTCAAGAGAAATTTTAGGAGTCGAGTTCACGCACATGCGCAGAATTCATTCCTATTCAAAACATTGTGCTTTTAGACCAGAATGACACCACGTTAAAACTTTTAATGGATAATCATAATGAGAGTCTTAGACCATTCAGACGCGCTGCGGGCACGAAGCTTCGTGGCCAGATCGGCAGCACGTGCCATCTAGTTTTGCTGGTCTTCAGTTCGAGTCTCGAAACTGAGAACTTTTTAAATATATTTTTCTTTCCTTTTTTTTAAGTTTTATTTTAGATATTTTTATCCTTTATTCCCACACTTACTACGAACTTTTCCAAATCTTATACTACTAAAATAAAATTTTATGTCAAAATATTTCTATATTCAAGAGAAATTTTAGGAGTCGAGTTCACGCACATTCGCAGAATTCATTCCTATTCAAAACATTGTGCTTTTAGACCAGAATGACACCACGTTAAAACTTTTAGTGGATAATCATAATGAGAGTCTTAGACCATTCAGACGCGCTGCGGGTACGAAGCTTCGTGGTCAGATCGGCTGCACGAGCCATCTAGTTTTGCTGGTCTTCAGTTCGAGTCTCGAAACTGAGAAATTTTTCAATATATTTTTCTTTTCTTTTTTTTACATTTTTTTAGATATTTTTATCCTTTATTCCCACACTTACTACGAACTTTTCCAAATCTTATACTACTAAAATAAAATTTTATGTCAAAATATTTCTATATTCAAGAGAAATTTTAGGAGTCGAGTTCACGCACATGCGCAGAATTCATTCCTATTCAAAACATTGTGCTTTTAGACCAGAATGACACCACGTTAAAACTTTTAGTGGATAATCATAATGAGAGTCTTAGACCATTCAGACGCGCTGCGGGTACGAAGCTTCGTGGTCAGATCGGCTGCACGAGCCATCTAGTTTTGCTGGTCTTCAGTTCGAGTCTCGAAACCGAGAAATTTTTCAATATATTTTTCTTTTCTTTTTTTTACATTTTTTTTTAGATATTTTTATCCTTTATTCCCACACTTACTACGAACTTTTCCAAATCTTATACTACTAAAATAAAATTTTATGTCAAAATATTTCTATATTCAAGAGAAATTTTAGGAGTCGAGTTCACGCACATGCGCAGAATTCATTCCTATTCAAAACATTGTGCTTTTAGACCAGAATGACACCACGTTAAAACTTTTAATGGATAATCATAATGAGAGTCTTAGACCATTCAGACGCGCTGCGGGCACGAAGCTTCGTGGCCAGATCGGCAGCACGTGCCATCTAGTTTTGCTGGTCTTCAGTTCGAGTCTCGAAACTGAGAACTTTTTAAATATATTTTTCTTTCCTTTTTTTTAAGTTTTATTTTAGATATTTTTATCCTTTATTCCCACACTTACTACGAACTTTTCCAAATCTTATACTACTAAAATAAAATTTTATGTCAAAATATTTCTATATTCAAGAGAAATTTTAGGAGTCGAGTTCACGCACATTCGCAGAATTCATTCCTATTCAAAACATTGTGCTTTTAGACCAGAATGACACCACGTTAAAACTTTTAGTGGATAATCATAATGAGAGTCTTAGACCATTCAGACGCGCTGCGGGTACGAAGCTTCGTGGTCAGATCGGCTGCACGAGCCATCTAGTTTTGCTGGTCTTCAGTTCGAGTCTCGAAACTGAGAAATTTT
Source organism: Argiope bruennichi (assembly GCF_947563725.1). Lineage (NCBI taxonomy): Eukaryota > Metazoa > Arthropoda > Arachnida > Araneae > Araneidae > Argiope > Argiope bruennichi. The sequence goes on from NC_079163.1 coordinate 136,442,064, forward strand.
TCAATATATTTTTCTTTTCTTTTTTTTACATTTTTTTTAGATATTTTTATCCTTTATTCCCACACTTACTACGAACTTTTCCAAATCTTATACTACTAAAATAAAATTTTATGTCAAAATATTTCTATATTCAAGAGAAATTTTAGGAGTCGAGTTCACGCACATGCGCAGAATTCATTCCTATTCAAAGCATTGTGCTTTTAGACCAGAATGACACCACGTTAAAACTTTTAGTGGATAATCATAATGAGAGTCTTAGACCATTCAGACGCGCTGCGGGTACGAAGCTTCGTGGTCAGATCGGCTGCACGAGCCATCTAGTTTTGCTGGTCTTCAGTTCGAGTCTCGAAACCGAGAAATTTTTCAATATATTTTTCTTTTCTTTTTTTTACATTTTTTTTAGATATTTTTATCCTTTATTCCCACACTTACTACGAACTTTTCCAAATCTTATACTACTAAAATAAAATTTTATGTCAAAATATTTCTATATTCATGAGAAATTTTAGGAGTCGAGTTCACGCACATGCGCAGAATTCATTCCTATTCAAAACTTTGTGCTTTTAGACCAGAATGACACCAAGTTAAAACTTTTAGTGGATAATCATAATGAGAGTCTTAGACCATTCAGACGCGCTGTGGGTACGAAGCTTCGTGGCCAGATCGGCAGCACGAGCCATCTAGTTTTGCTGGTCTTCAGTTCGAGTCTCGAAACTGAGTACTTTTTAAATATATTTTTCTTTTCTTTTTTTTACATTTTTTAAAGATATTTTTATCCTTTATTCCCACACTTACTACGAACTTTTCCAAATCTTATACTACTAAAATAAAATTTTATGTCAAAATATTTCTATATTCATGAGAAATTTTAGGAGTCGAGTTCACGCACATGCGCAGAATTCATTCCTATTCAAAACATTGTGCTTTTAGACCAGAATGACACCACGTTAAAACTTTTAGGGGATAATCATAATGAGAGTCTTAGACCATTCAGACGCGCTGCGGGTACGAAGCTTCGTGGCCAGATCGGCAGCACGAGCCATCTAGTTTTGCTGGTCTTCAGTTCGAGTCTCGAAACTGAGAACTTTTTAAATATATTTTTCTTTTCTTTTCTTTACATTTTTTTAAGATATTTTTATCCTTTATTCCCACACTTACTACGAACTTTTCCAAATCTTATACTACTAAAATAAAATTTTATGTCAAAATATTTCTATATTCAAGAGAAATTTTAGGAGTCGAGTTCACGCACATGCGCAGAATTCATTCCTATTCAAAACATTGTGCTTTTAGACCAGAATGACACCACGTTAAAACTTTTAGTGGATAATCATAATGAGAGTTTAGACCATTCAGACGCGCTGTGGGTACGAAGCTTCGTGGCCAGATCGGCAGCACGAGCCATCTAGTTTTGCTGGTCTTCAGTTCGAGTCTCGAAACTGAGAACTTTTTAAATATATTTTTCTTTTCTTTTTTTTACATTTTTTAAAGATATTTTTATCCTTTATTCCCACACTTACTACGAACTTTTTTAAATCTTATACTACTAAAATAAAATTTTATGTCAAAATATTTCTATATTCAAGAGAAATTTTAGGAGTCGAGTTCACGCACATGCGCAGAATTCATTCCTATTCAAAACATTGTGCTTTTAGACCAGAATGACACCACGTTAAAACTTTTAGTGGATAATCATAATGAGAGTTTAGACCATTCAGACGCGCTGTGGGTACGAAGCTTCGTGGCCAGATCGGCAGCACGAGCCATCTAGTTTTGCTGGTCTTCAGTTCGAGTCTCGAAACTGAGAACTTTTTAAATATATTTTTCTTTTCTTTTTTTCACATTTTTTTAAGATATTTTTATCCTTTATTCCCACACTTACTACGAACTTTTTTAAATCTTATACTACTAAAATAAAATTTTATGTTAAAATATTTCTATATTCAAGAGAAATTTTAGGAGTCGAGTTCACGCACATGCGCAGAATTCATTCCTATTCAAAACATTGTGCTTTTAGACCAGAATGACACCACGTTAAAACTTTTAGTGGATAATCATAATGAGAGTTTAGACCATTCAGACGCGCTGTGGGTACGAAGCGTCGTGGCCAGATCGGCAGCACGAGCCATCTAGTTTTGCTGGTCTTCAGTTCGAGTCTCGAAACTGAGAACTTTTTAAATATATTTTTCTTTTCTTTTTTTTACATTTTTTTAAGATATTCTTATCCTTTATTCCCACACTTACTACGAACTTTTTTAAATCTTATACTACTAAAATAAAATTTTATGTCAAAATATTTCTATATTCAAGAGAAATTTTAGGAGTCGAGTTCACGCACATGCGCAGAATTCATTCCTATTCAAAACATTGTGCTTTTAGACCAGAATGACACCACGTTAAAACTTTTAGTGGATAGTCATAATGAGAGTCTTAGACCATTCAGACGCGCTGCGGGCACGAAGCTTCGTGGCCAGATCGGCAGCACGAGCCATCTAGTTTTGAAGGTCTTCAGTTCGAGTCTCGAAACTGAGAACTTTTTAAATATATTTTTCTTTTCTTTTTTTTACATTTTTTTTAGATATTTTTATCTTTTATTCCCACACTTACTACGAACTTTTCCAAATCTTATACTACTAAAATAAAATTTTATGTCAAAATATTTCTATATTCAAAAGAAATTTTAGGAGTCGAGTTCACGCACATGCGCAGAATTCATTCCTATTCAAAACATTGTGCTTTTAGACCAGAATGACGCCACGTTAAAACTTTTAGTGGATAATCATAATGAGAGTCTTAGACCATTCAGACGCGCTGCGGGTACGAAGCTTCGTGGTCAGATTGGCTGCACGAGCCGTCTAGTTTTGCTGGTCTTCAGTTCGAGTCTCGAAACTGAGAACTTTTTAAATATATTTTTCTTTTATTTTTTTTACATTTTTTTTAGATATTTTTATCCTTTATTCCCACACTTACTACGAACTTTTCCAAATCTTATACTAGTAAAATAAAATTTCATGTCAAAATATTTCTATATTCAAGAGAAATTTTAGGAGTCGAGTTCACGCACATGCGCAGAATTCATTCCTATTCAAAACATTGTGCTTTTAGACCAGAATGACACCACGTTAAAACTTTTAGTGGATAATCATAATGAGAGTCTTAGACCATTCAGACGCGCTGCGGGTACGAAGCTTCGTGGCCAGATCGGCAGCACGAGCCATCTAGTTTTGCTGGTCTTCAGTTCGAGTCTCGAAACTGAGAACTTTTTAAATATATTTTTCTTTTCTTTTTTTTACATTTTTTTAAGATATTTTTATCCTTTATTCCCACACTTACTACGAACTTTTCCAAATCTTATACTTCTAAAATAAAATTTTATGTCAAAATATTTCTATATTCAAGAGAAATTTTAGGAGTCGAGTTCACGCACATGCGCAGAATTCATTCCTATTCAAAACATTGTGCTTTTAGACCAGAATCACACCACGTTAAAACTTTTAGTGGATAATCATAATGAGAGTTTAGACCATTCAGACGCGCTGTGGGTACGAAGCTTCGTGGCCAGATCGGCAGCACGAGCCATCTAGTTTTGCTGGTTTTCAGTTCGAGTCTCGAAACTGAGAACTTTTTAAATATATTTTTCTTTTCTTTTTTTTACATTTTTTTAAGATATTTTCATCCTTTATTCCCACACTTACTACGAACTTTTTTAAATCTTATACTACTAAAATAAAATTTTATGTCAAAATATTTCTATATTCAAGAGAAATTTTAGGAGTCGAGTTCACGCACATGCGCAGAATTCATTCCTATTCAAAACATTGTGCTTTTAGACCAGAATGACACCACGTTAAAACTTTTGGTGGATAATCATAATGAGAGTGTTAGACCATTCAGACGCGCTGCGGGCACGAAGCTTCGTGGCCAGATCGGCAGCACGAGCCATCTAGTTTTGAAGGTCTTCAGTTCGAGTCTCGAAACTGAGAACTTTTTAAATATATTTTTCTTTTCTTTTTTTTACATTTTTTTTAGATATTTTTATCTTTTATTCCCACACTTACTACGAACTTTTCCAAATCTTATACTACTAAAATAAAATTTTATGTTAAAATATTTCTATATTCAAGAGAAATTTTATGAGTCGAGTTCACGCACATGCGCAGAATTCATTCCTATTCAAAACATTGTGCGTTTAGACCAGAATGACACCACGTTAAAACTTTTAGTGGATAATCATAATGAGAGTCTTAGACCATTCAGACGCGCTGCGGGTACGATGCTTCGTGGTCAGATCGGCTGCACGAGCCATCTAGTTTTGCTGGTCTTCAGTTCGAGTCTCGAAACTGAGAACTTTTTAAATATATTTTTCTTTCCTTTTTTTTAAGTTTTATTTTAGATATTTTTATCCTTTATTCCCACACTTACTACGAACTTTTCCAAATCTTATACTACTAAAATAAAATTTTATGTCAAAATATTTCTATATTCAAGAGAAATTTTAGGAGTCGAGTTCACGCACATGCGCAGAATTCATTCCTATTCAAAACATTGTGCTTTTAGACCAGAATGGCACCACGTTAAAACTTTTAGTGGATAATCATAATGAGAGTCTTAGACCATTCAGACGCGCTGCGGGTACGAAGCTTCGTGGTCAGATCGGCTGCACGAGCCATCTAGTTTTGCTGGTCTTCAGTTCGAGTCTCGAAACTGAGAAGTTTTTAAATATATTTTTCTTTTATTTTTTTTACATTTTTTTTAGATATTTTTATCCTTTATTCCCACACTTACTACGAACTTTTCCAAATCTTATACTAGTAAAATAAAATTTCATGTCAAAATATTTCTATATTCAAGAGAAATTTTAGGAGTCGAGTTCACGCACATGCGCAGAATTCATTCCTATTCAAAACATTGTGGTTTTAGACCAGAATGACACCACGTTAAAACTTTTAGTGGATAATCATAATGAGAGTCTTAGACCATTCAGACGCGCTGCGGGCACGAAGCTTCGTGGCCAGATCGGCAGCACGAGCCATCTAGTTTTGCTGGTCTTCAGTTCGAGTCTCGAAACCGAGAAATTTTTCAATATATTTTTCTTTTCTTTTTTTTACATTTTTTTTTAGATATTTTTATCCTTTATTCCCACACTTACTACGAACTTTTCCAAATCTTATACTACTAAAATAAAATTTTATGTCAAAATATTTCTATATTCAAGAGAAATTTTAGGAGTCGAGTTCACGCACATGGGCAGAATTCATTCCTATTCAAAACATTGTGGTTTTAGACCAGAATGACACCACGTTAAAACTTTTAGTGGATAATCATAATGAGAGTCTTAGACCATTCAGACGCGCTGCGGGTACGAAGCTTCGTGGTCAGATCGGCTGCACGAGCCATCTAGTTTTGCTGGTCTTCAGTTCGAGTCTCGAAACTGAGAACTTTTTAAATATATTTTTCTTTTCTTTTTTTTACATTTTTTAAAGATATTTTTATCCTTTATTCCCACACTTACTACGAACTTTTCCAAATCTTATACTACTAAAATAAAATTTTATGTTAAAATATTTCTATATTCAAGAGAAATTTTATGAGTCGAGTTCACGCACATGCGCAGAATTCATTCCTATTCAAAACATTGTGCTTTTAGACCAGAATGACACCACGTTAAAACTTTTAGTGGATAATCATAATGAGAGTTTAGACCATTCAGACGTGCTGTGGGTACGAAGCGTCGTGGCCAGATCGGCAGCACGAGCCATCTAGTTTTGCTGGTCTTCAGTTCGAGTCTCGAAACTGAGAACTTTTTAAATATATTTTTCTTTTCTTTTTTTTACATTTTTTTAAGATATTCTTATCCTTTATTCCCACACTTACTACGAACTTTTTTAAATCTTATACTACTAAAATAAAATTTTATGTCAAAATATTTCTATATTCAAGAGAAATTTTAGGAGTCGAGTTCACGCACATGCGCAGAATTCATTCCTATTCAAAACATTGTGCTTTTAGACCAGAATGACACCACGTTAAAACTTTTAGTGGATAGTCATAATGAGAGTCTTAGACCATTCAGACGCGCTGCGGGCACGAAGCTTCGTGGCCAGATCGGCAGCACGAGCCATCTAGTTTTGAAGGTCTTCAGTTCGAGTCTCGAAACTGAGAACTTTTTAAATATATTTTTCTTTTCTTTTTTTTACATTTTTTTAAGATATTTTTATCCTTTATTCCCACACTTACTACGAACTTTTCCAAATCTTATACTTCTAAAATAAAATTTTATGTCAAAATATTTCTATATTCAAGAGAAATTTTAGGAGTCGAGTTCACGCACATGCGCAGAATTCATTCCTATTCAAAACATTGTGCTTTTAGACCAGAATCACACCACGTTAAAACTTTTAGTGGATAATCATAATGAGAGTTTAGACCATTCAGACGCGCTGTGGGTACGAAGCTTCGTGGCCAGATCGGCAGCACGAGCCATCTAGTTTTGCTGGTCTTCAGTTCGAGTCTCGAAACTGAGAACTTTTTAAATATATTTTTCTTTTCTTTTTTTTACATTTTTTTAAGATATTTTTATCCTTTATTCCCACACTTACTACGAACTTTTTTAAATCTTATACTACTAAAATAAAATTTTATGTCAAAATATTTCTATATTCAAGAGAAATTTTAGGAGTCGAGTTCACGCACATGCGCAGAATTCATTCCTATTCAAAACATTGTGCTTTTAGACCAGAATGACACCACGTTAAAACTTTTGGTGGATAATCATAATGAGAGTGTTAGAGCATTCAGACGCGCTGCGGGCACGAAGCTTCGTGGCCAGATCGGCAGCACGAGCCATCTAGTTTTGAAGGTCTTCAGTTCGAGTCTCGAAACTGAGAACTTTTTAAATATATTTTTCTTTTCTTTTTTTTACATTTTTTTTAGATATTTTTATCTTTTATTCCCACACTTACTACGAACTTTTCCAAATCTTATACTACTAAAATAAAATTTTATGTTAAAATATTTCTATATTCAAGAGAAATTTTATGAGTCGAGTTCACGCACATGCGCAGAATTCATTCCTATTCAAAACATTGTGCGTTTAGACCAGAATGACACCACGTTAAAACTTTTAGTGGATAATCATAATGAGAGTCTTAGACCATTCAGACGCGCTGCGGGTACGATGCTTCGTGGTCAGATCGGCTGCACGAGCCATCTAGTTTTGCTGGTCTTCAGTTCGAGTCTCGAAACTGAGAACTTTTTAAATATATTTTTCTTTCCTTTTTTTTAAGTTTTATTTTAGATATTTTTATCCTTTATTCCCACACTTACTACGAACTTTTCCAAATCTTATACTACTAAAATAAAATTTTATGTCAAAATATTTCTATATTCAAGAGAAATTTTAGGAGTCGAGTTCACGCACATGCGCAGAATTCATTCCTATTCAAAACATTGTGCTTTTAGACCAGAATGGCACCACGTTAAAACTTTTAGTGGATAATCATAATGAGAGTCTTAGACCATTCAGACGCGCTGCGGGTACGAAGCTTCGTGGTCAGATCGGCTGCATGAGCCATCTAGTTTTGCTGGTCTTCAGTTCGAGTCTCGAAACTGAGAAGTTTTTAAATATATTTTTCTTTTATTTTTTTTACATTTTTTTTAGATATTTTTATCCTTTATTCCCACACTTACTACGAACTTTTCCAAATCTTATACTAGTAAAATAAAATTTCATGTCAAAATATTTCTATATTCAAGAGAAATTTTAGGAGTCGAGTTCACGCACATGCGCAGAATTCATTCCTATTCAAAACATTGTGCTTTTAGACCAGAATGACACCACGTTAAAACTTTTAGTGGATAATCATAATGAGAGTCTTAGACCATTCAGACGCGCTGCGGGCACGAAGCTTCGTGGCCAGATCGGCAGCACGAGCCATCTAGTTTTGCTGGTCTTCAGTTCGAGTCTCGAAACCGAGAAATTTTTCAATATATTTTTCTTTTCTTTTTTTTACATTTTTTAAAGATATTTTTATCCTTTATTCCCACACTTACTACGAACTTTTCCAAATCTTATACTACTAAAATAAAATTTTATGTCAAAATATTTCTATATTCAAGAGAAATTTTAGGAGTCGAGTTCACGCACAGGCGCAGAATTCATTCCTATTCAAAACATTGTGGTTTTAGACCAGAATGACACCACGTTAAAACTTTTAGTGGATAATCATAATGAGAGTCTTAGACCATTCAGACGCACTGTGGGTTCGAAGATTCGTGGCCAGATCGGCAGCACGTGCCATCTAGTTTTGCTGGTCTTCAGTTCGAGTCTCGAAACTGAGAACTTTTTAAATATATTTTTCTTTCCTTTTTTTTAAGTTTTATTTTAGATATTTTTATCCTTTATTCCCACACTTACTACGAACTTTTCCAAATCTTATACTACTAAAATAAAATTTTATGTCAAAATATTTCTATATTCAAGAGAAATTTTAGGAGTCGAGTTCACGCACATGCGCAGAATTCATTCCTATTCAAAACATTGTGCTTTTAGACCAGAATGACACCACGTTAAAACTTTAAGTGGATAATCATAATGAGAGTCTTAGACCATTCAGACGCGCTGCGGGTACGAAGCTTCGTGGTCAGATCGGCTGCACGAGCCATCTAGTTTTGCTGGTCTTCAGTTCGAGTCTCGAAACTGAGAAGTTTTTAAATATATTTTTCTTTTATTTTTTTTACATTTTTTTTAGATATTTTTATCCTTTATTCCCACACTTACTACGAACTTTTCCAAATCTTATACTAGTAAAATAAAATTTCATGTCAAAATATTTCTATATTCAAGAGAAATTTTAGGAGTCGAGTTCACGCACATGCGCAGAATTCATTCCTATTCAAAACATTGTGGTTTTAGACCAGAATGACACCACGATAAAACTTTTAGTGGATAATCATAATGAGAGTCTTAGACCATTCACACGCGCTGTAAGTACGAAGCTTCGTGGCCAGATCGGCAGCACGAGCCATCTAGTTTTGCTGGTCTTCAGTTCGAGTCTCGAAACTGAGAACTTTCTCAATATATTTTTCTTTTCTTTTTTTAAAGTTTTATTTTAGATATTTTTATCCTTTATTCCCACACTTACTACGAACTTTTCCAAATCTTATACTACTAAAATAAAATTTTATGTCAAAATATTGATATATTCAAGAGAAATTTTAGAAGTCGAGTTCACGCACATGCGCAGAATTCATTCCTATTCAAAACATTGTGCTTTTAGACCAGAATGGCACCACGTTAAAACTTTTAGTGGATAATCATAATGAGAGTCTTAGACCATTCAGACGCGCTGCGGGTACGAAGCTTCGTGGTCAGATCGGCTGCACGAGCCATCTAGTTTTGCTGGTCTTCAGTTCGAGTCTCGAAACTGAGAAGTTTTTAAATATATTTTTCTTTTATTTTTTTTTACATTTTTTTTAGATATTTTTATCCTTTATTCCCACACTTACTACGAACTTTTCCAAATCTTATACTAGTAAAATAAAATTTCATGTCAAAATATTTCTATATTCAAGAGAAATTTTAGGAGTCGAGTTCACGCACATGCGCAGAATTCATTCCTATTCAAAACATTGTGCTTTTAGACCAGAATGACACCACGTTAAAACTTTTAGTGGATAATCATAATGAGAGTCTTAGACCATTCAGACGCGCTGCGGGCACGAAGCTTCGTGGCCAGATCGGCAGCACGAGCCATCTAGTTTTGCTGGTCTTCAGTTCGAGTCTCGAAACCGAGAAATTTTTCAATATATTTTTCTTTTCTTTTTTTTACATTTTTTTTTAGATATTTTTATCCTTTATTCCCACACTTACTACGAACTTTTCCAAATCTTATACTACTAAAATAAAATTTTATGTCAAAATATTTCTATATTCAAGAGAAATTTTAGGAGTCGTGTTCACGCACATGCGCAGAATTCATTCCTATTCAAAACATTGTGGTTTTAGACCAGAATGACACCACGTTAAAACTTTTAGTGGATAATCATAATGAGAGTCTTAGACCATTCAGACGCGCTGCGGGTACGAAGCTTCGTGGTCAGATCGGCTGCACGAGCCATCTAGTTTTGCTGGTCTTCAGTTCGAGTCTCGAAACTGAGAACTTTTTAAATATATTTTTCTTTTCTTTTTTTTACATTTTTTAAAGATATTTTTATCCTTTATTCCCACACTTACTACGAACTTTTCCAAATCTTATACTACTAAAATAAAATTTTATGTCAAAATATTTCTATATTCAAGAGAAATTTTAGGAGTCGAGTTCACGCACAGGCGCAGAATTCATTCCTATTCAAAACATTGTGGTTTTAGACCAGAATGACACCACGTTAAAACTTTTAGTGGATAATCATAATGAGAGTCTTAGACCATTCAGACGCACTGTGGGTTCGAAGATTCGTGGCCAGATCGGCAGCACGTGCCATCTAGTTTTGCTGGTCTTCAGTTCGAGTCTCGAAACTGAGAATTTTTTAAATATATTTTTCTTTCCTTTTTTTTAAGTTTTATTTTAGATATTTTTATCCTTTATTCCCACACTTACTACGAACTTTTCCAAATCTTATACTACTAAAATAAAATTTTATGTCAAAATATTTCTATATTCAAGAGAAATTTTAGGAGTCGAGTTCACGCACATGCGCAGAATTCATTCCTATTCAAAACATTGTGCTTTTAGACCAGAATGACACCACGTTAAAACTTTAAGTGGATAATCATAATGAGAGTCTTAGACCATTCAGACGCGCTGCGGGTACGAAGCTTCGTGGTCAGATCGGCTGCACGAGCCATCTAGTTTTGCTGGTCTTCAGTTCGAGTCTCGAAACTGAGAAGTTTTTAAATATATTTTTCTTTTATTTTTTTTACATTTTTTTTAGATATTTTTATCCTTTATTCCCACACTTACTACGAACTTTTCCAAATCTTATACTAGTAAAATAAAATTTCATGTCAAAATATTTCTATATTCAAGAGAAATTTTAGGAGTCGAGTTCACGCACATGCGCAGAATTCATTCCTATTCAAAACATTGTGCTTTTAGACCAGAATGACACCACGTTAAAACTTTTAGTGGATAATCATAATGAGAGTCTTAGACCATTCAGACGCGCTGCGCGCACGAAGCTTCGTGGCCAGATCGGCAGCACGAGCCATCTAGTTTTGCTGGTCTTCAGTTCGAGTCACGAAACTGAGAACTTTCTCAATATATTTTTCTTTTCTTTTTTTAAAGTTTTATTTTAGATATTTTTATCCTTTAATCCCACACTTACTACGAACTTTTCCAAATCTTATACTAGTAAAATAAAATTTTATGTCAAAATATTTCTATATTCAAGAGAAATTTTAGCAGTCGAGTTCACGCACATGCTCAGAATTCATTCCTATTCAAAACATTGTGCTTTTAGACCAGAATGACACCACGTTAAAACTTTTAGTGGATAATCATAATGAGAGTCTTAGACCATTCAGACGCGCTGTGGTTACGAAGCTTCGTGGCCAGATCGGCAGCACGAGCCATCTAGTTTTGCTGGTCTTCAGTTCGAGTCTCGAAACTGAGAACTTTTTAAATATATTTTTCTTTTCTTTTTTTTACATTTTTTTAAGATATTTTTATCCTTTATTCCCACACTTACTACGAACTTTTCCAAATCTTATACTACTAAAATAAAATTTTATGTCAAAATATTTCTATATTCAAGAGAAATTTTAGGAGTCGAGTTCACGCACAGGCGCAGAATTCATTCCTATTCAAAACATTGTGGTTTTAGACCAGAATGACACCACGTTAAAACTTTTAGTGGATAATCATAATGAGAGTCTTAGACCATTCAGACGCACTGTGGGTTCGAAGATTCGTGGCCAGATCGGCAGCACGTGCCATCTAGTTTTGCTGGTCTTCAGTTCGAGTCTCGAAACTGAGAACTTTTTAAATATATTTTTCTTTCCTTTTTTTTAAGTTTTATTTTAGATATTTTTATCCTTTATTCCCACACTTACTACGAACTTTTCCAAATCTTATACTACTAAAATAAAATTTTATGTCAAAATATTTCTATATTCAAGAGAAATTTTAGGAGTAGAGTTCACGCACATGCGCAGAATTCATTCCTATTCAAAACATTGTGCTTTTAGACCAGAATGACACCACGTTAAAACTTTTAGTGGATAATCATAATGAGAGTCTTAGACCATTCAGACGCGCTGCGGGTACGAAGCTTCGTGGTCAGATCGGCTGCACGAGCCATCGAGTTTTGCTGGTCTTCAGTTCGAGTCTCGAAACTGAGAAGTTTTTAAATATATTTTTCTTTTATTTTTTTTACATTTTTTTTAGATATTTTTATCCTTTATTCCCACACTTATTACGAACTTTTCCAAATCTTATACTAGTAAAATAAAATTTCATGTCAAAATATTTCTATATTCAAGAGAAATTTTAGTTGTCGAGTTCACGCACATGCGCAGACTTCATTCCTATTCAAAACATTGTGTTTTTAGACCAGAATGACACCACGATAAAACTTTTAGTGGATAATCATAATGAGAGTCTTAGACCATTCACACGCGCTGTAAGTACGAAGCTTCGTGGCCAGATCGGCAGCACGAGCCAACTAGTTTTGCTGGTCTTCAGTTCGAGTCTCGAAACTGAGAACTTTCTCAATATATTTTTCTTTTCTTTTTTTAAAGTTTTATTTTAGATATTTTTATCCTTTAATCCCACACTTACTACGAACTTTTTTAAATCTTATACTACTAAAATAAAATTTTATGTCAAAATATTTCTATATTCAAGAGAAATTTTAGGAGTCGAGTTCACGCACATGCGCAGAATTCATTCCTATTCAAAACATTGTGCTTTTAGACCAGAATGACACCACGTTAAAACTTTTAGTGGATAATCATAATGAGAGTCTTAGACCATTCTGACGCGCTGCGGGCACGAAGCTTCGTGGCCAGATCGGCAGCACGAGCCATCTAGTTTTGCTGGTCTTCAGTTCGAGTCTAGAAACTGAGAAATTTTTCAATATATTTTTCTTTTCTTTTTTTTACATTTTTTTTAGATATTTTTATCCTTTATTCCCACACTAACTACGAACTTTTCCAAATCTTATACTACTAAAATAAAATTTTATGTCAAAATATTTCTATATTCATGAGAAATTTTAGGATTCGAGTTCACGCACATGCGCAGAATTCATTCCTATTCAAAACATTGTGCTTTTAGACCAGAATGACACCAAGTTAAAACTTTTAGTGGATAATCATAATGAGAGTCTTAGACCATTCAGACGCGCTGTGGGTACGAAGCTTCGTGGCCAGATCGGCAGCACGAGCCATCTAGTTTTGCTGGTCTTCAGTTCGAGTCTCGAAACTGAGAACTTTTTAAATATATTTTTCTTTTATTTTTTTTACATTTTTTTTAGATATTTTTATCCTTTATTCCCACACTTACTACGAACTTTTCCAAATCTTATACTAGTAAAATAAAATTTTATGTCAAAATATTTCTATATTCAAGAGAAATTTTAGGAGTCGAGTTCACGCACATGCGCAGAATTCATTCCTATTCAAAACATTGTGCTTTTAGACCAGAATGACACCACGTTAAAACTTTTAGTGGATAATCATAATGAGAGTCTTAGACCATTCAGACGCGCTGCGGGTACGAAGCTTCGTGGTCAGATCGGCTGCACGAGCCATCTAGTTTTGCTGGTCTTCAGTTCGAGTCTCGAAACTGAGAACTTTTTAAATATATTTTTCTTTTCTTTTTTTTACATTTTTTTTAGATATTTTTATCCTTTATTCCCACACTAACTACGAACTTTTCCAAATCTTATACTACTAAAATAAAATTTTATGTCAAAATATTTCTATATTCATGAGAAATTTTAGGAGTCGAGTTCACGCACATGCGCAGAATTCATTCCTATTCAAAACATTGTGCTTTTAGACCAGAATGACACCAAGTTAAAACTTTTAGTGGATAATCATAATGAGAGTCTTAGACCATTCAGACGCGCTGTGGGTACGAAGCTTCGTGGCCAGATCGGCAGCACGAGCCATCTAGTTTTGCTGGTCTTCAGTTCGAGTCTCGAAACTGAGAACTTTTTAAATATATTTTTCTTTTCTTTTTTTTACATTTTTTTAAGATATTTTTATCCTTTATTCCCACACTTACTACGAACTTTTCCAAATCTTATACTACTAAAATAAAATTTTATGTCAAAATATTTCTATATTCAAGAGAAATTTTAGAAGTCGAGTTCACGCACAGGCGCAGAATTCATTCCTATTCAAAACATTGTGGTTTTAGACCAGAATGACACCACGTTAAAACTTTTAGTGGATAATCATAATGAGAGTCTTAGACCATTCAGACGCGCTGTGGGTTCGAAGATTCGTGGCCAGATCGGCAGCACGTGCCATCTAGTTTTGCTGGTCTTCAGTTCGAGTCTCGAAACTGAGAACTTTTTAAATATATTTTTCTTTTATTTTTTTTACATTTTTTTTAGATATTTTTATCCTTTATTCCCACACTTACTACGAACTTTTCCAAATCTTATACTAGTAAAATAAAATTTCATGTCAAAATATTTCTATATTCAAGAGAAATTTTAGGAGTCGAGTTCACGCACATGCGCAGAATTCATTCCTATTCAAAACATTGTGCTTTTAGACCAGAATGACACCACGTTAAAACTTTTAGTGTATAATCATAATGAGAGTCTTAGACCATTCAGACGCGCTGCGGGTACGAAGCTTCGTGGCCAGATCGGCAGCACGAGCCATCTAGTTTTGCTGGTCTTCAGTTCGAGTATGGAAACTGAGAACTTTCTCAATATATTTTTCTTTTCTTTTTTCAAAGTTTTATTTTAGATATTTTTATCCTTTATTCCCACACTTACTACGAACTTTTCCAAATCTTATACTACTAAAATAAAATTTTATGTCAAAATATTTCTATATTCAAAAGAAATTTTAGGAGTCGAGTTCACGCACATGCCCAGAAATCATTCCTATTCAAAACATTGTGCTTTTAGACCAGAATGACACCACGTTAAAACTTTTAGTGGATAATCATAATGAGAGTCTTAGACCATTCAGACGCGCTGCGGGTACGAAGCTTCGGGGCCAGATCGGCAGCACGAGCCATCTAGTTTTGCTGGTCTTCAGTTCGAGTCTCGAAACCGAGAAATTTTTCAATATATTTTTCTTTTCTTTTTTTTACATTTTTTTTAGATATTTTTATCCTTTATTTCCACCCTTACTACGAACTTTTCCAAATCTTATACTACTAAAATAAAATTTTATGTCAAAATATTTCTATATTCAAGAGAAATTTTAGGAGTCGAGTTCACGCACATGCGCAGAATTCATTCCTATTCAAAACATTGTGGTTTTAGACCAGAATGACAATACGATAAAACTTTTAGTGGATAATCATAATGAGAGTCTTAGACCATTCACACGCGCTGTAAGTACGAAGCTTCGTGGCCAGATCGGCAGCACGTGCCATCTAGTTTTGCTGGTCTTCAGTTCGAGTCTCGAAACTGAGAACTTTTTCAATATATTTTTCTTTTCTTTTTTTTACATTTATTTTAGATATTTTTATCCTTTATTAACACACTTACTACGAACCTTTCCAAATCTTATACTAGTAAAATAAAATTTCATGTCAAAATATTTCTATATTCAAGAGAAATTTTAGGAGTCGAGTTCACGCACATGCGCAGAATTCATTCCTATTCAAAACATTGTGGTTTTAGACCAGAATGACAATACGATAAAACTTTTAGTGGATAATCATAATGAGAGTCTTAGACCATTCACACGCGCTGTAAGTACGAAGCTTCGTGGCCAGATCGGCAGCACGAGCCATCTAGTTTTGCTGGTCTTCAGTTCGAGTCTCGAAACTGAGAACTTTCTCAATATATTTTTCTTTTCTTTTCTTAAAGTTTTATTTTAGATATTTTTATCCTTTAATCCCACACTTACTACGAACTTTTTTAAATCTTATACTACTAAAATAAAATTTTATGTCAAAATATTTCTATATTCAAGAGAAATTTTAGGAGTCGAGTTCACGCACATGCGCAGAATTCATTCCTATTCAAAACATTGTGCTTTTAGACCAGAATGACACCACGTTAAAACTTTTAGTGTATAATCATAATGAGAGTCTTAGACCATTCAGACGCGCTGCGGGTACGAAGCTTCGTGGCCAGATCGGCAGCACGAGCCATCTAGTTTTGCTGGTCTTCAGTTCGAGTATGGAAACTGAGAACTTTCTCAATATATTTTTCTTTTCTTTTTTCAAAGTTTTATTTTAGATATTTTTATCCTTTATTCCCACACTTACTACGAACTTTTCCAAATCTTATACTACTAAAATAAAATTTGATGTCAAAATATTTCTATATTCAAAAGAAATTTTAGGAGTCGAGTTCACGCACATGCCCAAAAAACAGTCCTATTCAAAACATTGTGCTTTTAGACCAGAATGACACCACGTTAAAACTTTTAGTGGATAATCATAATGAGAGTCTTAGACCATTCAGACGCGCTGCGGGTACGAAGCTTCGGGGCCAGATCGGCAGCACGAGCCATCTAGTTTTGCTGGTCTCCAGTTCGAGTCTCCAAACTGAGAACTTTTTCAATATATTTTTCTTTTCTTTTTTTTACATTTGTTTTAGATATTTTTATCCTTTATTAACACACTTGCTACGAACCTTTCCAAATCTTATACTACTAAAATAAAATTTTATGTCAAAATATTTCTATATTCAAGAGAAATTTTAGGAGTCGAGTTCATGCACATGCGCAGAATTCAGTCCTATTCAAAACATTGTGCTTTTAGACCAGAATGACACCACGATAAAACTTTTAGTGTATAATCATAATGAGAGTCTTAGACCTTTCAGACGCGCTGCGAGTACGAAGCTTCGTGGCCAGATCGGCAGCACGAGCCATCTAGTTTTGCTGGTCTTTAGTTCGAGTATGGAAACTGAGAACTTTCTCAATATATTTTTCTTTTCTTTTTTCAAAGTTTTATTTTAGATATTTTTATCCTTTATTCCCACACTTACTACGAACTTTTCCAAATCTTATACTACTAAAATAAAATTTTATGTCAAAATATTTCTATATTCAAAAGAAATTTTAGGAGTCGAGTTCACGCACATGCCCAGAAATCATTCCTATTCAAAACATTGTGCTTTTAGACCAGAATGACACCACGTTAAAACTTTTAGTGGATAATCATAATGAGAGTCTTAGACCATTCAGACGCGCTGCGGGTACGAAGCTTCGGGGCCAGATCGGCAGCACGAGCCATCTAGTTTTGCTGGTCTTCAGTTCGAGTCTCGAAACCGAGAAATTTTTCAATATATTTTTCTTTTCTTTTTTTTACATTTTTTTTAGATATTTTTATCCTTTATTTCCACACTTACTACGAACTTTTCCAAATCTTATACTACTAAAATAAAATTTTATGTCAAAATATTTCTATATTCAAGAGAAATTTTAGGAGTCGAGTTCACGCACATGCGCAGAATTCATTCCTATTCAAAACATTGTGGTTTTAGACCAGAATGACAATACGATAAAACTTTTAGTGGATAATCATAATGAGAGTCTTAGACCATTCACACGCGCTGTAAGTACGAAGCTTCGTGGCCAGATCGGCAGCACGAGCCATCTAGTTTTGCTGGTCTTCAGTTCGAGTCTCGAAACTGAGAACTTTCTCAATATATTTTTCTTTTCTTTTCTTAAAGTTTTATTTTAGATATTTTTATCCTTTAATCCCACACTTACTACGAACTTTTTTAAATCTTATAATACTAAAATAAAATTTTATGTCAAAATATTTCTATATTCAAGAGAAATTTTAGGAGTCGAGTTCACGCACATGCGCAGAATTCATTCCTATTCAAAACATTGTGCTTTTAGACCAGAATGACACCACGTTAAAACTTTTAGTGTATAATCATAATGAGAGTCTTAGACCATTCAGACGCGCTGCGGGTACGAAGCTTCGTGGCCAGATCGGCAGCACGAGCCATCTAGTTTTGCTGGTCTTCAGTTCGAGTATGGAAACTGAGAACTTTCTCAATATATTTTTCTTTTCTTTTTTCAAAGTTTTATTTTAGATATTTTTATCCTTTATTCCCACACTTACTACGAAATTTTCCAAATCTTATACTACTAAAATAAAATTTTATGTCAAAATATTTCTATATTCAAAAGAAATTTTAGGAGTCGAGTTCACGCACATGCCCAAAAAACATTCCTATTCAAAACATTGTGCTTTTAGACCAGAATGACACCACGTTAAAACTTTTAGTGGATAATCATAATGAGAGTCTTAGACCATTCAGACGCGCTGCGGGTACGAAGCTTCGGGGCCAGATCGGCAGCACGAGCCATCTAGTTTTGCTGGTCTCCAGTTCGAGTCTCCAAACTGAGAACTTTTTCAATATATTTTTCTTTTCTTTTTTTTACATTTGTTTTAGATATTTTTATCCTTTATTAACACACTTACTACGAACCTTTCCAAATCTTATACTACTAAAATAAAATTTTATGTCAAAATATTTGTATATTCAAGAGAAATTTTAGGAGTCGAGTTCATGCACATGCGCAGAATTCAGTCCTATTCAAAACATTGTGCTTTTAGACCAGAATGACACCACGTTAAAACTTTTAGTGGATAATCATAATGAGAGTCTTAGACCATTCAGACGCGCTGCGGGTACGAAGCGTCGTGGCCAGATCGGCAGCACAAGCCATCTAGTTTTGCTGGTCTTCAGTTCGAGTCTCGAAACTGAGAACTTTCTCAATATATTTTTCTTTTCTTTTTTTAAAGTTTTATTTTAGATATTTTTATCCTTTATTCCCACACTTACTACGAACTTTTCCAAATCTTATACTACTAAAATAAAATTTTATGTCAAAATATTTCTATATTCAAGAGAAATTTTAGGAGTCGAGTTCACGCACATGCGCAGAATTCATTCCTATTCAAAACATTGTGCTTTTAGACCAGAATGACACCACGTTAAAACTTTTAATGGATAATCATAATGAGAGTCTTAGACCATTCAGACGCGCTGCGGGTACGAAGCGTCGTGGCCAGATCGGCAGCACAAGCCATCTAGTTTTGCTGGTCTTCAGTTCGAGTCTCGAAACTGAGAACTTTCTCAATATATTTTTCTTTTCTTTTTTTAAAGTTTTATTTTAGATATTTTTATCCTTTATTCCCACACTTACTACGAACTTTTCCAAATCTTATACTACTAAAATAAAATTTTATGTCAAAATATTTCTATATTCAAGAGAAATTTTAGGAGTCGAGTTCACGCACAGGCGCAGAATTCATTCCTATTCAAAACATTGTGGTTTTAGACCAGAATGACACCACGTTAAAACTTTTAGTGGATAATCATAATGAGAGTCGTAGAATATTCAGACGCTCTGTGGGTTCGAAGCTTCGTGGCCAGATCGGCAGCACGTGCCATCTAGTTTTGCTGGTCTTCAATTCGAGTCTGGAAACTGATAACTTTTTAAATATATTTTTCTTTCCTTTTTTTTAAGTTTTATTTTAGATATTTTTATCCTTTATTCCCACACTTACTACGAACTTTTCCAAATCTTATACTACTAAAATAAAATTTTATGTCAAAATATTTCTATATTCAAGAGAAATTTTAGGAGTCGAGTTCACGCACATGCGCAGAATTCATTCCTATTCAAAACATTGCGCTTTTAGACCAGAATGACACAACGTGAAAACTTTTAGTGGATAATCATAATGAGAGTCTTAGACCATTCAGACGCGCTGCGGGTACGAAGATTCGTTGTCAGATCGGCAGCACGAGCCATCTAGTTTTGCTGGTCTTCAGTTCGAGTCTCGAAACTGAGAACTTTTTAAATATATTTTTCTTTTATTTTTTTTAACATTTTTTTTAGATATTTTTATCCTTTATTCCCACACTTACTACGAACTTTTCCAAATCTTATACTAGTAAAATAAAATTTTATGTCAAAATATTTCTATATTCAAGAGAAATTTTAGGAGTCGAGTTCACGCACATGCGCAGAATTCATTCCTATTCAAAACATTGTGCTTTTAGACCAGAATGACACCACGTTAAAACTTTTAGTGGATAATCATAATCAGAGTCTTAGACCATTCAGACGCGCTGCGGGCACGAAGCTTCGTGGCCAGATCGGCAGCACGAGCCATGTAGTTTTGCTGGTCTTCAGTTCGAGTCTCGAAACTGAGAAATTTTTCAATATATTTTTCTTTTCTTTTTTTTACATTTTTTTTAGATATTTTTATCCTTTATTTCCACACTTACTACGAACCTTTCCAAATCTTATACTACTAAATTAAAATTTTATGTCAAAATATTTCTATATTCAAGAGAAATTTTAGGAGTCGAGTTCACGCACATGCGCAGAATTCATTCCTATTCAAAACATTGTGCTTTTAGACCAGAATGACACCATGTTAAAACTTTTAGTGGATAATCATAATGAGAGTCTTAGACCATTCAGACGCGCTGTGGGTACGAAGCTTCGTGGCCAGATCGGCAGCACGAGCCATCTAGTTTTGCTGGTCTTCAGTTCGAGTCTCGAAACTGAGAACTTTTTAAATATATTTTTCTTTTATTTTTTTTACATTTTTTTTAGATATTTTTATCCTTTATTCCCACACTTACTACGAACTTTTCCAAATCTTATACTAGTAAAATAAAATTTTATATCAAAATATTTCTATATTCAAGAGAAATTTTAGGAGTCGAGTTCACGCACATGCGCAGAATTCATTCCTATTCAAAACATTGTGCTTTTAGACCAGAATGACACCACGTTAAAACTTTTAGTGGATAATCATAATGAGAGTCTTAGACCATTCAGACGCGCTGCGGGCACGAAGCTTCGTGGCCAGATCGGCAGCACGAGCCATCTAATTTTGCTGGTCTTCAGTTCGAGTCTCGAAACTGAGAACTTTTTCAATATATTTTTCTTTTCTTTTTTTTACATTTTTTTTAGATATTTTTATCCTTTATTCCCACACTTACTACGAACTTTTCCAAATCTTATACTACTAAAATAAAATTTTATGTCAAAATATTTCTTTATTCAAGAGAAATTTTAGGAGTCGAGTTCACGCACATGCGCAGAATTCATTCCTATTCAAAACATTGTGCTTTTAGACCAGAATGACACCACGTTAAAACTTTTAGTGGATAATCATAATGAGAGTCTTAGACCATTCAGACGCGCTGCGGGTACGATGCTTCGTGGCCAGATCGGCAGCACGAGCCATCTAGTTTTGCTGGTCTTCAGTTCGAGTCTCGAAACTGAGAACTTTTTAAATATATTTTTCTTTTCTTTTTTTTACATTTTTTTTAGATATTTTTATCCTTTATTCCCACACTTACTACGAACTTTTCCAAATCTTATACTACTAAAATAAAATTTTATGTCAAAATATTTCTATATTCAAGAGAAATTTTAGGAGTCGAGTTCACGCACATGCACAGAATTCATTCCTATTCAAAACATTGTGCTTTTAGACCAGAATGACACCACGTTAAAACTTTTAGTGGATAATCATAATGAGAGTCTTAGACCATTCAGACGCGCTGCGGGTACGAAGCTTCGTGGCCAGATCGGCAGCACGAGCCATCTAGTTTTGCTGGTCTTCAGTTCGAGTCTCGAAACTGAGAACTTTTTAAATATATTTTTCTTTTCTTTTTTTTACATTCTTTAAAGATATTTTTATCCTTTATTCCCACACTTACTACGAACTTTTCCAAATCTTATACTACTAAAATAAAATTTTATGTCAAAATATTTCTATATTCAAGAGAAATTTTAGGAGTCGAGTTCACGCACATGCGCAGAATTCATTCCTATTCAAAACATTGTGCTTTTAGACCAGAATGACACCACGTTAAAACTTTTAGTGTATAATCATAATGAGAGTCTTAGACCATTCAGACGCGCTGCGGGTACGAAGCTTCGTGGTCAGATCGGCTGCACGAGCCATCTAGTTTTGCTGGTCTTCAGTTCGAGTCTCGAAACTGAGAACTTTTTAAATATATTTTTCTTTTCTTTTTTTTACATTTTTTTTAGATATTTTTATCCTTTATTCCCACACTTACTACGAACTTTTCCAAATCTTATACTACTAAAATAAAATTTTATGTCAAAATATTTCTATATTCATGAGAAATTTTAGGAGTCAAGTTCACGCACATGCGCAGAATTCATTCCTATTCAAAACATTGTGCTTTTAGACCAGAATGACACCACGTTAAAACTTTTAGTGGATAATCATAATGAGAGTCTTAGACCATTCAGACGCGCTGCGGGTACGAAGCTTCGTGGCCAGATCGGCAGCACGAGCCATCTAGTTTTGCTGGTCTTCAGTTCGAGTCTCGAAACTGAGAACTTTTTAAATATATTTTTCTTTTCTTTTTTTTACATTCTTTAAAGATATTTTTATCCTTTATTCCCACACTTACTACGAACTTTTCCAAATCTTATACTACTAAAATAAAATTTTATGTCAAAATATTTCTATATTCAAGAGAAATTTTAGGAGTCGAGTTCACGCACATGCGCAGAATTCATTCCTATTCAAAACATTGTGCTTTTAGACCAGAATGACACCACGTTAAAACTTTTAGTGGATAATCATAATGAGAGTCTTAGACCATTCAGACGCGCTGCGGGTACGAAGCTTCGTGGTCAGATCGGCTGCACGAGCCATCTAGTTTTGCTGGTCTTCAGTTCGAGTCTCGAAACTGAGAACTTTTTAAATATATTTTTCTTTTCTTTTTTTTACATTTTTTTTAGATATTTTTATCCTTTATTCCCACACTTACTACGAACTTTTCCAAATCTTATACTACTAAAATAAAATTTTATGTCAAAATATTTCTATATTCATGAGAAATTTTAGGAGTCGAGTTCACGCACATGCGCAGAATTCATTCCTATTCAAAACATTGTGCTTTTAGACTAGAATGACACCAAGTTAAAACTTTTAGTGGATAATCATAATGAGAGTCTTAGACCATTCAGACGCGCTGTGGGTACGAAGCTTCGTGGCCAGATCGGCAGCACGAGCCATCTAGTTTTGCTGGTCTTCAGTTCGAGTCTCGAAACTGAGAACTTTTTAAATATATTTTTCTTTTCTTTTTTTTACATTTTTTTAAGATATTTTTATCCTTTATTCCCACACTTACTACGAACTTTTCCAAATCTTATACTACTAAAATAAAATTTTATATCAAAATATTTCTATATTCAAGAGAAATTTTAGGAGTCGAGTTCACGCACATGCGCAGAATTCGTTCCTATTCAAAACATTGTGCTTTTAGACCAGAATGGCACCACGTTAAAACTTTTAGTGGATAATCATAATGAGAGTCTTAGACCATTCAGACGCGCTGCGGGTACGAAGATTCGTTGTCAGATCGGCAGCACGAGCCATCTAGTTTTGCTGGTCTTCAGTTCGAGTCTCGAAACTGAGAACTTTTTAAATATATTTTCTTTTATTTTTTTTTACATTTTTTTTAGATATTTTTATCCTTTATTCCCACACTTACTACGAACTTTTCCAAATCTTATACTAGTAAAATAAAATTTTATGTCAAAATATTTCTATATTCAAGAGAAATTTTAGGAGTCGAGTTCACGCACATGCGCAGAATTCATTCCTATTCAAAACATTGTGCTTTTAGACCAGAATGACACCACGTTAAAACTTTTAGTGGATAATCATAATCAGAGTCTTAGACCATTCAGACGCGCTGCGGGCACGAAGCTTCGTGGCCAGATCGGCAGCACGAGCCATGTAGTTTTGCTGGTCTTCAGTTCGAGTCTCGAAACTGAGAAATTTTTCAATATATTTTTCTTTTCTTTTTTTTACATTTTTTTTAGATATTTTTATCCTTTATTTCCACACTTACTACGAACCTTTCCAAATCTTATACTACTAAAATAAAATTTTATGTCAAAATATTTCTATATTCAAGAGAAATTTTAGGAGTCGAGTTCACGCACATGCGCAGAATTCATTCCTATTCAAAACATTGTGCTTTTAGACCAGAATGACACCATGTTAAAACTTTTAGTGGATAATCATAATGAGAGTCTTAGACCATTCAGACGCGCTGTGGGTACGAAGCTTCGTGGCCAGATCGGCAGCACGAGCCATCTAGTTTTGCTGGTCTTCAGTTCGAGTCTCGAAACTGAGAACTTTTTAAATATATTTTTCTTTTATTTTTTTTACATTTTTTTTAGATATTTTTATCCTTTATTCCCACACTTACTACGAACTTTTCCAAATCTTATACTAGTAAAATAAAATTTCATGTCAAAATATTTCTATATTCAAGAGAAATTTTAGGAGTCGAGTTCACGCACATGCGCAGAATTCATTCCTATTCAAAACATTGTGCTTTTAGACCAGAATGACACCACGTTAAAACTTTTAGTGGATAATCATAATGAGAGTCTTAGACCATTCAGACGCGCTGCGGGTACGAAGCTTCGTGGTCAGATCGGCTGCACGAGCCATCTAGTTTTGCTGGTCTTCAGTTCGAGTCTCGAAACTGAGAACTTTTTAAATATATTTTTCTTTTCTTTTTTTTACATTTTTTTTAGATATTTTTATCCTTTATTCCCACACTTACTACGAACTTTTCCAAATCTTATACTACTAAAATAAAATTTTATGTCAAAATATTTCTATATTCATGAGAAATTTTAGGAGTCGAGTTCACGCACATGCGCAGAATTCATTCCTATTCAAAACATTGTGCTTTTAGACTAGACACCAAGTTAAAACTTTTAGTGGATAATCATAATGAGAGTCTTAGACCATTCAGACGCGCTGTGGGTACGAAGCTTCGTGGCCAGATCGGCAGCACGAGCCATCTAGTTTTGCTGGTCTTCAGTTCGAGTCTCGAAACTGAGAACTTTTTAAATATATTTTTCTTTTCTTTTTTTTACATTTTTTTAAGATATTTTTATCCTTTATTCCCACACTTACTACGAACTTTTCCAAATCTTATACTACTAAAATAAAATTTTATATCAAAATATTTCTATATTCAAGAGAAATTTTAGGAGTCGAGTTCACGCACATGCGCAGAATTCATTCCTATTCAAAACATTGTGCTTTTAGACCAGAATGGCACCACGTTAAAACTTTTAGTGGATAATCATAATGAGAGTTTTAGACCATTCAGACGCGCTGCGGGTACGAAGATTCGTGGTCAGATCGGCTGCACGAGCCATCTAGTTTTGCTGGTCTTCAGTTCGAGTCTCGAAACTGAGAAGTTTTTAAATATATTTTTCTTTTATTTTTTTTACATTTTTTTTAGATATTTTTATCCTTTATTCCCACACTTACTACGAACTTTTCCAAATCTTATACTAGTAAAATAAAATTTCATGTCAAAATATTTCTATATTCAAGAGAAATTTTAGGAGTCGAGTTCACGCACATGCGCAGAATTCATTCCTATTCAAAACATTGTGCTTTTAGACCAGAATGACACCACGTTAAAACTTTTAGTGGATAATCATAATGAGAGTCTTAGACCATTCAGACGCGCTGCGGGCACGAAGCTTCGTGGCCAGATCGGCAGCACGAGCCATCTAGTTTTGCTGGTCTTCAGTTCGAGTCTCGAAACCGAGAAATTTTTCAATATATTTTTCTTTTCTTTTTTTTACATTTTTTTTAGATATTTTTATCCTTTATTCCCACACTTACTACGAACTTTTCCAAATCTTATACTAGTAAAATAAAATTTTATATCAAAATATTTCTATATTCAAGAGAAATTTTAGGAGTCGAGTTCACGCACATGCGCAGAATTCATTCCTATTCAAAACATTGTGCTTTTAGACCAGAATGACACCACGTTAAAACTTTTAGTGGATAATCATAATGAGAGTCTTAGACCATTCAGACGCGCTGCGGGCACGAAGCTTCGTGGCCAGATCGGCAGCACGAGCCATCTAATTTTGCTGGTCTTCAGTTCGAGTCTCGAAACTGAGAAGTTTTTAAATATATTTTTCTTTTATTTTTTTTACATTTTTTTTAGATATTTTTATCCTTTATTCCCACACTTACTACGAACTTTTCCAAATCTTATACTAGTAAAATAAAATTTCATGTCAAAATATTTCTATATTCAAGAGAAATTTTAGGAGTCGAGTTCACGCACATGCGCAGAATTCATTCCTATTCAAAACATTGTGCTTTTAGACCAGAATGACACCACGTTAAAACTTTTAGTGGATAATCATAATGAGAGTCTTAGACCATTCAGACGCGCTGCGGGCACGAAGCTTCGTGGCCAGATCGGCAGCACGAGCCATCTAGTTTTGCTGGTCTTCAGTTCGAGTCTCGAAACCGAGAAATTTTTCAATATATTTTTCTTTTCTTTTTTTTACATTTTTTTTAGATATTTTTATCCTTTATTCCCACACTTACTACGAACTTTTCCAAATCTTATACTAGTAAAATAAAATTTTATATCAAAATATTTCTATATTCAAGAGAAATTTTAGGAGTCGAGTTCACGCACATGCGCAGAATTCATTCCTATTCAAAACATTGTGCTTTTAGACCAGAATGACACCACGTTAAAACTTTTAGTGGATAATCATAATGAGAGTCTTAGACCATTCAGACGCGCTGCGGGCACGAAGCTTCGTGGCCAGATCGGCAGCACGAGCCATCTAGTTTTGCTGGTCTTCAGTTCGAGTCTCGAAACCGAGAAATTTTTCAATATATTTTTCTTTTC
Source organism: Argiope bruennichi (assembly GCF_947563725.1). Taxonomy (NCBI): domain Eukaryota; kingdom Metazoa; phylum Arthropoda; class Arachnida; order Araneae; family Araneidae; genus Argiope; species Argiope bruennichi. Next base: position 136,468,956 of record NC_079163.1, read on the forward strand.
TTTTTTTTACATTTTTTTTAGATATTTTTATCCTTTATTCCCACACTTACTACGAACTTTTCCAAATCTTATACTAGTAAAATAAAATTTTATATCAAAATATTTCTATATTCAAGAGAAATTTTAGGAGTCGAGTTCACGCACATGCGCAGAATTCATTCCTATTCAACACATTGTGCTTTTAGACCAGAATGACACCACGTTAAAACTTTTAGTGGATAATCATAATGAGAGTCTTAGACCATTCAGACGCGCTGCGGGCACGAAGCTTCGTGGCCAGATCGGCAGCACGAGCCATCTAGTTTTGCTGGTCTTCAGTTCGAGTCTCGAAACTGAGAACTTTTTAAATATATTTTTCTTTTCTTTTTTTTACATTTTTTTTAGATATTTTTATCCTTTATTCCCACACTTACTACGAACTTTTCCAAATCTTATACTAGTAAAATAAAATTTCATGTCAAAATATTTCTATATTCAAGAGAAATTTTAGGAGTCGAGTTCACGCACATGCGCAGAATTCATTCCTATTCAAAACATTGTGCTTTTAGACCAGAATGACACCACGTTAAAACTTTTAGTGGATAATCATAATGAGAGTCTTAGACCATTCAGACGCGCTGCGGGCACGAAGCTTCGTGGCCAGATCGGCAGCACGAGCCATCTAGTTTTGCTGGTCTTCAGTTCGAGTCTCGAAACCGAGAAATTTTTCAATATATTTTTCTTTTCTTTTTTTTACATTTTTTTTAGATATTTTTATCCTTTATTCCCACACTTACTACGAACTTTTCCAAATCTTATACTAGTAAAATAAAATTTTATATCAAAATATTTCTATATTCAAGAGAAATTTTAGGAGTCGAGTTCACGCACATGCGCAGAATTCATTCCTATTCAACACATTGTGCTTTTAGACCAGAATGACACCACGTTAAAACTTTTAGTGGATAATCATAATGAGAGTCTTAGACCATTCAGACGCGCTGCGGGCACGAAGCTTCGTGGCCAGATCGGCAGCACGAGCCATCTAATTTTGCTGGTCTTCAGTTCGAGTCTCGAAACTGAGAACTTTTTCAATATATTTTTCTTTTCTTTTTTTTTACATTTTTTTTAGATATTTTTATCCTTTATTCCCACACTTACTACGAACTTTTCCAAATCTTATACTACTAAAATAAAATTTTATGTCAAAATATTTCTTTATTCAAGAGAAATTTTAGGAGTCGAGTTCACGCACATGCGCAGAATTCATTCCTATTCAAAACATTGTGCTTTTAGACCAGAATGACACCACGTTAAAACTTTTAGTGGATAATCATAATGAGAGTCTTAGACCATTCAGACGCGCTGCGGGTACGATGCTTCGTGGCCAGATCGGCAGCACGAGCCATCTAGTTTTGCTGGTCTTCAGTTCGAGTCTCGAAACTGAGAACTTTTTAAATATATTTTTCTTTTCTTTTTTTTACATTTTTTTTAGATATTTTTATCCTTTATTCCCACACTTACTACGAACTTTTCCAAATCTTATACTACTAAAATAAAATTTTATATCAAAATATTTCTATATTCAAGAGAAATTTTAGGAGTCGAGTTCACGCACATGCGCAGAATTCATTCCTATTCAAAACATTGTGCTTTTAGACCAGAATGGCACCACGTTAAAACTTTTAGTGGATAATCATAATGAGAGTCTTAGACCATTCAGACGCGCTGCGGGTACGAAGATTCGTGGTCAGATCGGCTGCACGAGCCATCTAGTTTTGCTGGTCTTCAGTTCGAGTCTCGAAACTGAGAAGTTTTTAAATATATTTTTCTTTTATTTTTTTTACATTTTTTTTAGATATTTTTATCCTTTATTCCCACACTTACTACGAACTTTTCCAAATCTTATACTAGTAAAATAAAATTTCATGTCAAAATATTTCTATATTCAAGAGAAATTTTAGGAGTCGAGTTCACGCACATGCACAGAATTCATTCCTATTCAAAACATTGTGCTTTTAGACCAGAATGACACCACGTTAAAACTTTTAGTGGATAATCATAATGAGAGTCTTAGACCATTCAGAAGCGCTGCGGGTAAGAAGCTTCGTGGCCAGATCGGCAGCACGAGCCATCTAGTTTTGCTGGTCTTCAGTTCGAGTCTCGAAACTGAGAACTTTTTAAATATATTTTTCTTTTCTTTTTTTTACATTCTTTAAAGATATTTTTATCCTTTATTCCCACACTTACTACGAACTTTTCCAAATCTTATACTACTAAAATAAAATTTTATGTCAAAATATTTCTATATTCAAGAGAAATTTTAGGAGTCGAGTTCACGCACATGCGCAGAATTCATTCCTATTCAAAACATTGTGCTTTTAGACCAGAATGACACCACGTTAAAACTTTTAGTGGATAATCATAATGAGAGTCTTAGACCATTCAGACGCGCTGCGGGTACGAAGCTTCGTGGTCAGATCGGCTGCACGAGCCATCTAGTTTTGCTGGTCTTCAGTTCGAGTCTCGAAACTGAGAACTTTTTAAATATATTTTTCTTTTCTTTTTTTTACATTTTTTTTAGATTTTTTTATCCTTTATTCCCACACTTACTACGAACTTTTCCAAATCTTATACTACTAAAATAAAATTTTATGTCAAAATATTTCTATATTCAAGAGAAATTTTAGGAGTCGAGTTCACGCACATGCGCAGAATTCATTCCTATTCAAAACATTGTGCTTTTAGACCAGAATGACACCACGTTAAAACTTTTAGTGGATAATCATAATGAGAGTCTTAGACCATTCAGACGCGCTGCGGGTACGAAGCTTCGTGGTCAGATCGGCTGCACGAGCCATCTAGTTTTGCTGGTCTTCAGTTCGAGTCTCGAAACTGAGAACTTTTTAAATATATTTTTCTTTTCTTTTTTTTACATTTTTTTTAGATTTTTTTATCCTTTATTCCCACACTTACTACGAACTTTTCCAAATCTTATACTACTAAAATAAAATTTTATGTCAAAATATTTCTATATTCATGAGAAATTTTAGGAGTCGAGTTCACGCACATGCGCAGAATTCATTCCTATTCAAAACATTGTGCTTTTAGACTAGAATGACACCAAGTTAAAACTTTTAGTGGATAATCATAATGAGTGTCTTAGACCATTCAGACGCGCTGTGGGTACCAAGCTTCGTGGCCAGATCGGCAGCACGAGCCATCTAGTTTTGCTGGTCTTCAGTTCGAGTCTCGAAACTGAGAACTTTTTAAATATATTTTTCTTTTCTTTTTTTTACATTTTTTTAAGATATTTTTATCCTTTATTCCCACACTTACTACGAACTTTTCCAAATCTTATACTACTAAAATAAAATTTTATGTCAAAATATTTCTATATTCAAGAGAAATTTTAGGAGTCGAGTTCACGCACATGCACAGAATTCATTCCTATTCAAAACATTGTGCTTTTAGACCAGAATGACACCACGTTAAAACTTTTAGTGGATAATCATAATGAGAGTCTTAGACCATTCAGACGCGCTGCGGGTACGAAGCTTCGTGGTCAGATCGGCTGCACGAGCCATCTAGTTTTGCTGGTCTTCAGTTCGAGTCTCGAAACTGAGAACTTTTTAAATATATTTTTCTTTTCTTTTTTTTACATTTTTTTTAGATTTTTTTATCCTTTATTCCCACACTTACTACGAACTTTTCCAAATCTTATACTACTAAAATAAAATTTTATGTCAAAATATTTCTATATTCATGAGAAATTTTAGGAGTCGAGTTCACGCACATGCGCAGAATTCATTCCTATTCAAAACCTTGTGCTTTTAGACTAGAATGACACCAAGTTAAAACTTTTAGTGGATAATCATAATGAGTGTCTTAGACCATTCAGACGCGCTGTGGGTACCAAGCTTCGTGGCCAGATCGGCAGCACGAGCCATCTAGTTTTGCTGGTCTTCAGTTCGAGTCTCGAAACTGAGAACTTTTTAAATATATTTTTCTTTTCTTTTTTTTACATTTTTTTAAGATATTTTTATCCTTTATTCCCACACTTACTACGAACTTTTCCAAATCTTATACTACTAAAATAAAATTTTATATCAAAATATTTCTATATTCAAGAGAAATTTTAGGAGTCGAGTTCACGCACATGCGCAGAATTCATTCCTATTCAAAACATTGTGCTTTTAGACCAGAATGGCACCACGTTAAAACTTTTAGTGGATAATCATAATGAGAGTCTTAGACCATTCAGACGCGCTGCGGGTACGAAGATTCGTGGTCAGATCGGCTGCACGAGCCATCTAGTTTTGCTGGTCTTCAGTTCGAGTCTCGAAACTGAGAAGTTTTTAAATATATTTTTCTTTTATTTTTTTTACATTTTTTTTAGATATTTTTATCCTTTATTCCCACACTTACTACGAACTTTTCCAAATCTTATACTAGTAAAATAAAATTTCATGTCAAAATATTTCTATATTCAAGAGAAATTTTAGGAGTCGAGTTCACGCACATGCGCAGAATTCATTCCTATTCAAAACATTGTGCTTTTAGACCAGAATGACACCACGTTAAAACTTTTAGTGGATAATCATAATGAGAGTCTTAGACCATTCAGACGCGCTGCGGGCACGAAGCTTCGTGGCCAGATCGGCAGCACGAGCCATCTAGTTTTGCTGGTCTTCAGTTCGAGTCTCGAAACTGAGAACTTTTTAAATATATTTTTCTTTTCTTTTTTTTACATTTTTTTTAGATATTTTTATCCTTTATTCCCACACTTACTACGAACTTTTCCAAATCTTATACTAGTAAAATAAAATTTCATGTCAAAATATTTCTATATTCAAGAGAAATTTTAGGAGTCGAGTTCACGCACATGCGCAGAATTCATTCCTATTCAAAACATTGTGCTTTTAGACCAGAATGACACCACGTTAAAACTTTTAGTGGATAATCATAATGAGAGTCTTAGACCATTCAGACGCGCTGCGGGCACGAAGCTTCGTGGCCAGATCGGCAGCACGAGCCATCTAGTTTTGCTGGTCTTCAGTTCGAGTCTCGAAACCGAGAAATTTTTCAATATATTTTTCTTTTCTTTTTTTTACATTTTTTTTAGATATTTTTATCCTTTATTCCCACACTTACTACGAACTTTTCCAAATCTTATACTAGTAAAATAAAATTTTATATCAAAATATTTCTATATTCAAGAGAAATTTTAGGAGTCGAGTTCACGCACATGCGCAGAATTCATTCCTATTCAACACATTGTGCTTTTAGACCAGAATGACACCACGTTAAAACTTTTAGTGGATAATCATAATGAGAGTCTTAGACCATTCAGACGCGCTGCGGGCACGAAGCTTCGTGGCCAGATCGGCAGCACGAGCCATCTAATTTTGCTGGTCTTCAGTTCGAGTCTCGAAACTGAGAACTTTTTCAATATATTTTTCTTTTCTTTTTTTTTACATTTTTTTTAGATATTTTTATCCTTTATTCCCACACTTACTACGAACTTTTCCAAATCTTATACTACTAAAATAAAATTTTATGTCAAAATATTTCTTTATTCAAGAGAAATTTTAGGAGTCGAGTTCACGCACATGCGCAGAATTCATTCCTATTCAAAACATTGTGCTTTTAGACCAGAATGACACCACGTTAAAACTTTTAGTGGATAATCATAATGAGAGTCTTAGACCATTCAGACGCGCTGCGGGTACGAAGCTTCGTGGCCAGATCGGCAGCACGAGCCATCTAGTTTTGCTGGTCTTCAGTTCGAGTCTCGAAACTGAGAACTTTTTAAATATATTTTTCTTTTCTTTTTTTTACATTTTTTTAAGATATTTTTATCCTTTATTCCCACACTTACTACGAACTTTTCCAAATCTTATACTACTAAAATAAAATTTTATATCAAAATATTTCTATATTCAAGAGAAATTTTAGGAGTCGAGTTCACGCACATGCGCAGAATTCATTCCTATTCAAAACATTGTGCTTTTAGACCAGAATGGCACCACGTTAAAACTTTTAGTGGATAATCATAATGAGAGTCTTAGACCATTCAGACGCGCTGCGGGTACGAAGATTCGTGGTCAGATCGGCTGCACGAGCCATCTAGTTTTGCTGGTCTTCAGTTCGAGTCTCGAAACTGAGAAGTTTTTAAATATATTTTTCTTTTATTTTTTTTACATTTTTTTTAGATATTTTTATCCTTTATTCCCACACTTACTACGAACTTTTCCAAATCTTATACTAGTAAAATAAAATTTCATGTCAAAATATTTCTATATTCAAGAGAAATTTTAGGAGTCGAGTTCACGCACATGCACAGAATTCATTCCTATTCAAAACATTGTGCTTTTAGACCAGAATGACACCACGTTAAAACTTTTAGTGGATAATCATAATGAGAGTCTTAGACCATTCAGACGCGCTGCGGGTACGAAGCTTCGTGGCCAGATCGGCAGCACGAGCCATCTAGTTTTGCTGGTCTTCAGTTCGAGTCTCGAAACTGAGAACTTTTTAAATATATTTTTCTTTTCTTTTTTTTACATTCTTTAAAGATATTTTTATCCTTTATTCCCACACTTACTACGAACTTTTCCAAATCTTATACTACTAAAATAAAATTTTATGTCAAAATATTTCTATATTCAAGAGAAATTTTAGGAGTCGAGTTCACGCACATGCGCAGAATTCATTCCTATTCAAAACATTGTGCTTTTAGACCAGAATGACACCACGTTAAAACTTTTAGTGGATAATCATAATGAGAGTCTTAGACCATTCAGACGCGCTGCGGGTACGAAGCTTCGTGGTCAGATCGGCTGCACGAGCCATCTAGTTTTGCTGGTCTTCAGTTCGAGTCTCGAAACTGAGAACTTTTTAAATATATTTTTCTTTTCTTTTTTTTACATTTTTTTTAGATTTTTTTATCCTTTATTCCCACACTTACTACGAACTTTTCCAAATCTTATACTACTAAAATAAAATTTTATGTCAAAATATTTCTATATTCATGAGAAATTTTAGGAGTCGAGTTCACGCACATGCGCAGAATTCATTCCTATTCAAAACATTGTGCTTTTAGACTAGAATGACACCAAGTTAAAACTTTTAGTGGATAATCATAATGAGTGTCTTAGACCATTCAGACGCGCTGTGGGTACCAAGCTTCGTGGCCAGATCGGCAGCACGAGCCATCTAGTTTTGCTGGTCTTCAGTTCGAGTCTCGAAACTGAGAACTTTTTAAATATATTTTTCTTTTCTTTTTTTTACATTTTTTTAAGATATTTTTATCCTTTATTCCCACACTTACTACGAACTTTTCCAAATCTTATACTACTAAAATAAAATTTTATGTCAAAATATTTCTATATTCAAGAGAAATTTTAGGAGTCGAGTTCACGCACATGCACAGAATTCATTCCTATTCAAAACATTGTGCTTTTAGACCAGAATGACACCACGTTAAAACTTTTAGTGGATAATCATAATGAGAGTCTTAGACCATTCAGACGCGCTGCGGGTACGAAGCTTCGTGGTCAGATCGGCTGCACGAGCCATCTAGTTTTGCTGGTCTTCAGTTCGAGTCTCGAAACTGAGAACTTTTTAAATATATTTTTCTTTTCTTTTTTTTACATTTTTTTTAGATTTTTTTATCCTTTATTCCCACACTTACTACGAACTTTTCCAAATCTTATACTACTAAAATAAAATTTTATGTCAAAATATTTCTATATTCATGAGAAATTTTAGGAGTCGAGTTCACGCACATGCGCAGAATTCATTCCTATTCAAAACCTTGTGCTTTTAGACTAGAATGACACCAAGTTAAAACTTTTAGTGGATAATCATAATGAGTGTCTTAGACCATTCAGACGCGCTGTGGGTACCAAGCTTCGTGGCCAGATCGGCAGCACGAGCCATCTAGTTTTGCTGGTCTTCAGTTCGAGTCTCGAAACTGAGAACTTTTTAAATATATTTTTCTTTTCTTTTTTTTACATTTTTTTAAGATATTTTTATCCTTTATTCCCACACTTACTACGAACTTTTCCAAATCTTATACTACTAAAATAAAATTTTATATCAAAATATTTCTATATTCAAGAGAAATTTTAGGAGTCGAGTTCACGCACATGCGCAGAATTCATTCCTATTCAAAACATTGTGCTTTTAGACCAGAATGGCACCACGTTAAAACTTTTAGTGGATAATCATAATGAGAGTCTTAGACCATTCAGACGCGCTGCGGGTACGAAGATTCGTGGTCAGATCGGCTGCACGAGCCATCTAGTTTTGCTGGTCTTCAGTTCGAGTCTCGAAACTGAGAAGTTTTTAAATATATTTTTCTTTTATTTTTTTTACATTTTTTTTAGATATTTTTATCCTTTATTCCCACACTTACTACGAACTTTTCCAAATCTTATACTAGTAAAATAAAATTTCATGTCAAAATATTTCTATATTCAAGAGAAATTTTAGGAGTCGAGTTCACGCACATGCGCAGAATTCATTCCTATTCAAAACATTGTGCTTTTAGACCAGAATGACACCACGTTAAAACTTTTAGTGGATAATCATAATGAGAGTCTTAGACCATTCAGACGCGCTGCGGGCACGAAGCTTCGTGGCCAGATCGGCAGCACGAGCCATCTAGTTTTGCTGGTCTTCAGTTCGAGTCTCGAAACTGAGAACTTTTTAAATATATTTTTCTTTTCTTTTTTTTACATTTTTTTAAGATATTTTTATCCTTTATTCCCACACTTACTACGAACTTTTCCAAATCTTATACTAGTAAAATAAAATTTCATGTCAAAATATTTCTATATTCAAGAGAAATTTTAGGAGTCGAGTTCACGCACATGCGCAGAATTCATTCCTATTCAAAACATTGTGCTTTTAGACCAGAATGACACCACGTTAAAACTTTTAGTGGATAATCATAATGAGAGTCTTAGACCATTCAGACGCGCTGCGGGCACGAAGCTTCGTGGCCAGATCGGCAGCACGAGCCATCTAGTTTTGCTGGTCTTCAGTTCGAGTCTCGAAACCGAGAAATTTTTCAATATATTTTTCTTTTCTTTTTTTTACATTTTTTTTAGATATTTTTATCCTTTATTCCCACACTTACTACGAACTTTTCCAAATCTTATACTAGTAAAATAAAATTTTATATCAAAATATTTCTATATTCAAGAGAAATTTTAGGAGTCGAGTTCACGCACATGCGCAGAATTCATTCCTATTCAACACATTGTGCTTTTAGACCAGAATGACACCACGTTAAAACTTTTAGTGGATAATCATAATGAGAGTCTTAGACCATTCAGACGCGCTGCGGGCACGAAGCTTCGTGGCCAGATCGGCAGCACGAGCCATCTAATTTTGCTGGTCTTCAGTTCGAGTCTCGAAACTGAGAACTTTTTCAATATATTTTTCTTTTCTTTTTTTTTACATTTTTTTTAGATATTTTTATCCTTTATTCCCACACTTACTACGAACTTTTCCAAATCTTATACTACTAAAATAAAATTTTATGTCAAAATATTTCTTTATTCAAGAGAAATTTTAGGAGTCGAGTTCACGCACATGCGCAGAATTCATTCCTATTCAAAACATTGTGCTTTTAGACCAGAATGACACCACGTTAAAACTTTTAGTGGATAATCATAATGAGAGTCTTAGACCATTCAGACGCGCTGCGGGTACGATGCTTCGTGGCCAGATCGGCAGCACGAGCCATCTAGTTTTGCTGGTCTTCAGTTCGAGTCTCGAAACTGAGAACTTTTTAAATATATTTTTCTTTTCTTTTTTTTACATTTTTTTTAGATATTTTTATCCTTTATTCCCACACTTACTACGAACTTTTCCAAATCTTATACTACTAAAATAAAATTTTATGTCAAAATATTTCTATATTCAAGAGAAATTTTAGGAGTCGAGTTCACGCACATGCACAGAATTCATTCCTATTCAAAACATTGTGCTTTTAGACCAGAATGACACCACGTTAAAACTTTTAGTGGATAATCATAATGAGAGTCTTAGACCATTCAGACGCGCTGCGGGTACGAAGCTTCGTGGCCAGATCGGCAGCACGAGCCATCTAGTTTTGCTGGTCTTCAGTTCGAGTCTCGAAACTGAGAACTTTTTAAATATATTTTTCTTTTCTTTTTTTTACATTCTTTAAAGATATTTTTATCCTTTATTCCCACACTTACTACGAACTTTTCCAAATCTTATACTACTAAAATAAAATTTTATGTCAAAATATTTCTATATTCAAGAGAAATTTTAGGAGTCGAGTTCACGCACATGCGCAGAATTCATTCCTATTCAAAACATTGTGCTTTTAGACCAGAATGACACCACGTTAAAACTTTTAGTGGATAATCATAATGAGAGTCTTAGACCATTCAGACGCGCTGCGGGTACGAAGCTTCGTGGTCAGATCGGCTGCACGAGCCATCTAGTTTTGCTGGTCTTCAGTTCGAGTCTCGAAACTGAGAACTTTTTAAATATATTTTTCTTTTCTTTTTTTTACATTTTTTTTAGATTTTTTTATCCTTTATTCCCACACTTACTACGAACTTTTCCAAATCTTATACTACTAAAATAAAATTTTATGTCAAAATATTTCTATATTCATGAGAAATTTTAGGAGTCGAGTTCACGCACATGCGCAGAATTCATTCCTATTCAAAACATTGTGCTTTTAGACTAGAATGACACCAAGTTAAAACTTTTAGTGGATAATCATAATGAGTGTCTTAGACCATTCAGACGCGCTGTGGGTACCAAGCTTCGTGGCCAGATCGGCAGCACGAGCCATCTAGTTTTGCTGGTCTTCAGTTCGAGTCTCGAAACTGAGAACTTTTTAAATATATTTTTCTTTTCTTTTTTTTACATTTTTTTAAGATATTTTTATCCTTTATTCCCACACTTACTACGAACTTTTCCAAATCTTATACTACTAAAATAAAATTTTATGTCAAAATATTTCTATATTCAAGAGAAATTTTAGGAGTCGAGTTCACGCACATGCACAGAATTCATTCCTATTCAAAACATTGTGCTTTTAGACCAGAATGACACCACGTTAAAACTTTTAGTGGATAATCATAATGAGAGTCTTAGACCATTCAGACGCGCTGCGGGTACGAAGCTTCGTGGTCAGATCGGCTGCACGAGCCATCTAGTTTTGCTGGTCTTCAGTTCGAGTCTCGAAACTGAGAACTTTTTAAATATATTTTTCTTTTCTTTTTTTTACATTTTTTTTAGATTTTTTTATCCTTTATTCCCACACTTACTACGAACTTTTCCAAATCTTATACTACTAAAATAAAATTTTATGTCAAAATATTTCTATATTCATGAGAAATTTTAGGAGTCGAGTTCACGCACATGCGCAGAATTCATTCCTATTCAAAACCTTGTGCTTTTAGACTAGAATGACACCAAGTTAAAACTTTTAGTGGATAATCATAATGAGTGTCTTAGACCATTCAGACGCGCTGTGGGTACCAAGCTTCGTGGCCAGATCGGCAGCACGAGCCATCTAGTTTTGCTGGTCTTCAGTTCGAGTCTCGAAACTGAGAACTTTTTAAATATATTTTTCTTTTCTTTTTTTTACATTTTTTTAAGATATTTTTATCCTTTATTCCCACACTTACTACGAACTTTTCCAAATCTTATACTACTAAAATAAAATTTTATATCAAAATATTTCTATATTCAAGAGAAATTTTAGGAGTCGAGTTCACGCACATGCGCAGAATTCATTCCTATTCAAAACATTGTGCTTTTAGACCAGAATGGCACCACGTTAAAACTTTTAGTGGATAATCATAATGAGAGTCTTAGACCATTCAGACGCGCTGCGGGTACGAAGATTCGTGGTCAGATCGGCTGCACGAGCCATCTAGTTTTGCTGGTCTTCAGTTCGAGTCTCGAAACTGAGAAGTTTTTAAATATATTTTTCTTTTATTTTTTTTACATTTTTTTTAGATATTTTTATCCTTTATTCCCACACTTACTACGAACTTTTCCAAATCTTATACTAGTAAAATAAAATTTCATGTCAAAATATTTCTATATTCAAGAGAAATTTTAGGAGTCGAGTTCACGCACATGCGCAGAATTCATTCCTATTCAAAACATTGTGCTTTTAGACCAGAATGACACCACGTTAAAACTTTTAGTGGATAATCATAATGAGAGTCTTAGACCATTCAGACGCGCTGCGGGCACGAAGCTTCGTGGCCAGATCGGCAGCACGAGCCATCTAGTTTTGCTGGTCTTCAGTTCGAGTCTCGAAACCGAGAAATTTTTCAATATATTTTTCTTTTCTTTTTTTTACATTTTTTTTAGATATTTTTATCCTTTATTCCCACACTTACTACGAACTTTTCCAAATCTTATACTACTAAAATAAAATTTTATGTCAAAATATTTCTATATTCAAGAGAAATTTTAGGAGTCGAGTTCACGCACATGCGCAGAATTCATTCTTATTCAAAACATTGTGGTTTTAGACCAGAATGACACCACGATAAAACTTTTAGTGGATAATCATAATGAGAGTCTTAGACCATTCACACGCGCTGTAAGTACGAAGCTTCGTGGCCAGATCGGCAGCACGAGCCATCTAGTTTTGCTGGTCTTCAGTTCGAGTCTCGAAACTGAGAACTTTCTCAATATATTTTTCTTTTCTTTTTTTAAAGTTTTATTTTAGATATTTTTATCCTTTAATCCCACACTTACTACGAACTTTTTTAAATCTTATACTACTAAAATAAAATTTTATGTCAAAATATTTCTATATTCAAGAGAAATTTTAGGAGTCGAGTTCACGCACATGCGCAGAATTCATTCCTATTCAAAACATTGTGCTTTTAGACCAGAATGACACCACGTTAAAACTTTTAGTGGATAATCATAATGAGAGTCTTAGACCATTCAGACGCGCTGCGGGCACGAAGCTTCGTGGCCAGATCGGCAGCACGAGCCATCTAGTTTTGCTGGTCTTCAGTTCGAGTCTCGAAACTGAGAAATTTTTAAATAAATTTTTCTTTTATTTTTTTTACATTTTTTTTAGATATTTTTATCCTTTATTCCCACACTTACTACGAACTTTTCCAAATCTTATACTAGTAAAATAAAATTTCATGTCAAAATATTTCTATATTCAAGAGAAATTTTAGGAGTCGAGTTCACGCACATGCGCAGAATTCATTCCTATTCAAAACATTGTGCTTTTAGACCAGAATGACACCACGTTAAAACTTTTAGTGGATAATCATAATGAGAGTCTTAGACCATTCACACGCGCTGCGGGCACGAAGCTTCGTGGCCAGATCGGCAGCACGAGCCATCTCGTTTTGCTGGTCTTCAGTTCGAGTCTCGAAACCGAGAAATTTTTCAATATATTTTTCTTTTCTTTTTTTTACATTTTTTTTAGATTTTTTTATCCTTTATTCCCACACTTACTACGAACTTTTCCAAATCTTATACTACTAAAATAAAATTTTATGTCAAAATATTTCTATATTCAAGAGAAATTTTAGGAGTCGAGTTCACGCACATGCGCAGAATTCATTCTTATTCAAAACATTGTGGTTTTAGACCAGAATGACACCACGATAAAACTTTTAGTGGATAATCATAATGAGAGTCTTAGACCATTCACACGCGCTGTAAGTACGAAGCTTCGTGGCCAGATCGGCAGCACGAGCCATCTAGTTTTGCTGGTCTTCAGTTCGAGTCTCGAAACTGAGAACTTTCTCAATATATTTTTCTTTTCTTTTTTTAAAGTTTTATTTTAGATATTTTTATCCTTTAATCCCACACTTACTACGAACTTTTTTAAATCTTATACTACTAAAATAAAATTTTATGTCAAAATATTTCTATATTCAAGAGAAATTTTAGGAGTCGAGTTCACGCACATGCGCAGAATTCATTCCTATTCAAAACATTGTGCTTTTAGACCAGAATGACACCACGTTAAAACTTTTAGTGGATAATCATAATGAGAGTCTTAGACCATTCAGACGCGCTGCGGGCACGAAGCTTCGTGGCCAGATCGGCAGCACGAGCCATCTAGTTTTGCTGGTCTTCAGTTCGAGTCTCGAAACTGAGAAATTTTTCAATATATTTTTCTTTTCTTTTTTTTACATTTTTTTTAGATATTTTTATCCTTTATTCCCACACTTACTACGAACTTTTCCAAATCTTATACTACTAAAATAAAATTTTATGTCAAAATATTTCTATATTCAAGAGAAATTTTAGGAGTCGAGTTCACGCACATGCGCAGAATTCATTCCTATTCAAAACATTGTGCTTTTAGACCAGAATGACACCACGTTAAAACTTTTAGTGGATAATCATAATGAGAGTCTTAGACCATTCAGACGCGCTGCGGGTACGAAGCTTCGTGGTCAGATCGGCTGCACGAGCCATCTAGTTTTGCTGGTCTTCAGTTCGAGTCTCGAAACTGAGAAGTTTTTAAATATATTTTTCTTAAATTTTTTTTACATTTTTTTTAGATATTTTTATCCTTTATTCCCACACTTACTACGAACTTTTCCAAATCTTATACTAGTAAAATAAAATTTCATGTCAAAATATTTCTATATTCAAGAGAAATTTTAGGAGTCGAGTTCACGCACATGCGCAGAATTCATTCCTATTCAAAACATTGTGCTTTTAGACCAGAATGACACCACGTTAAAACTTTTAGTGGATAATCATAATGAGAGTCTTAGACCATTCAGACGCGCTGCGGGCACGATGCTTCGTGGCCAGATCGGCAGCACGAGCCATCTAGTTTTGCTGGTCTTCAGTTCGAGTCTCGAAACCGAGAAATTTTTCAATATATTTTTCTTTTCTTTTTTTTACATTTTTTTTAGATATTTTTATCCTTTATTCCCACACTTGCTACGAACTTTTCCAAATCTTATACTACTAAAATAAAATTTTATATCAAAATATTTCTATATTCAAGAGAAATTTTAGGAGTAGAGTTCACGCACATGCGCAGAATTCATTCCTATTCAAAACATTGTGGTTTTAGACCAGAATGACACCACGATAAAACTTTTAGTGGATAATCATAATGAGAGTCTTAGACCATTCACACGCGCTGTAAGTACGAAGCTTCGTGGCCAGATCGGCAGCACGAGCCATCTAGTTTTGCTGGTCTTCAGTTCGAGTCTCGAAACTGAGAACTTTCTCAATATATTTTTCTTTTCTTTTTTCAAAGTTTTATTTTAGATATTTTTATCCTTTATTCCCACACTTACTACGAACTTTTCCAAATCTTATACTACTAAAATAAAATTTTATGTCAAAATATTTCTATATTCAAAAGAAATTTTAGGAGTCGAGTTCACGCACATGCCCAAAAAACATTCCTATTCAAAACATTGTGCTTTTAGACCAGAATGACACCACGTTAAAACTTTTAGTGGATAATCATAATGAGAGTCTTAGACCATTCAGACGCGCTGCGGGCACGAAGCTTCGTGGCCAGATCGGCAGCACGAGCCATCTAGTTTTGCTGGTCTTCAGTTCGAGTCTCGAAACCGAGAAATTTTTCAATATATTTTTCTTTTCTTTTTTTTACATTTTTTTTAGATATTTTTATCCTTTATTCCCACACTTACTACGAACTTTTCCAAATCTTATACTACTAAAATAAAATTTTATGTCAAAATATTTCTATATTCAAGAGAAATTTTAGGAGTCGAGTTCACGCACATGCGCAGAATTCATTCCTATTCAAAACATTGTGCTTTTAGACCAGAATGACACCACGTTAAAACTTTTAGTGTATAATCATAATGAGAGTCTTAGACCATTCAGACGCGCTGCGGGTACGAAGCTTCGTGGCCAGATCGGCAGCACGAGCCATCTAGTTTTGCTGGTCTTCAGTTCGAGTATGGAAACTGAGAACTTTCTCAATATATTTTTCTTTTCTTTTTTCAAAGTTTTATTTTAGATATTTTTATCCTTTATTCCCACACTTACTACGAACTTTTCCAAATCTTATACTACTAAAATAAAATTTTATGTCAAAATATTTCTATATTCAAAAGAAATTTTAGGAGTCGAGTTCACGCACATGCCCAAAAAACATTCCTATTCAAAACATTGTGCTTTTAGACCAGAATGACACCACGTTAAAACTTTTAGTGGATAATCATAATGAGAGTCTTAGACCATTCAGACGCGCTGCGGGCAGGAAGCTTCGTGGCCAGATCGGCAGCACGAGCCATCTAGTTTTGCTGGTCTTCAGTTCTAGTCTCGAAACTGAGAAATTTTTCAATATATTTTTCTTTTCTTTTTTTTTACATTTTTTTAGATATTTTTATCCTTTATTCCCACACTTACTACGAACTTTTCCAAATCTTATACTAGTAAAATAAAATTTTATGTCAAAATATTTCTATATTCAAGAGAAATTTTAGGAGTCGGGTTCACGCACATGCGCAGAATTCATTCCTATTCAAAACATTGTGCTTTTAGACCAGAATGACACCACGTTAAAACTTTTAGTGGATAATCATAATGAGAGTCTTAGACCATTCAGACGCGCTGCGGGTACGAAGCTTCGTGGTCAGATCGGCTGCACGAGCCATCTAGTTTTGCTGGTCTTCAGTTCGAGTCTCGAAACTGAGAACTTTTTAAATATATTTTTCTTTTCTTTTTTTTACATTTTTTTAGATATTTTTATCCTTTATTCCCACACTTACTACGAACTTTTCCAAATCTTATACTACTAAAATAAAATTTTATGTCAAAATATTTCTATATTCATGAGAAATTTTAGGAGTCGAGTTCACGCACATGCGCAGAATTCATTCCTATTCAAAACATTGTGCTTTTAGACCAGAATGACACCAAGTTAAAACTTTTAGTGGATAATCATAATGAGAGTCTTAGACCATTCAGACGCGCTGTGGGTACGAAGCTTCGTGGCCAGATCGGAAGCACGAGCCATCTAGTTTTGCTGGTCTTCAGTTCGAGTCTCGAAACTGAGAACTTTTTAAATATATTTTTCTTTTCTTTTTTTTACATTTTTTAAAGATATTTTTATCCTTTATTCCCACACTTACTACGAACTTTTCCAAATCTTATACTACTAAAATAAAATTTTATGTCAAAATATTTCTATATTCAAGAGAAATTTTAGGAGTCAAGTTCACGCACAGGCGCAGAATTCATTCCTATTCAAAACATTGTGGTTTTAGACCAGAATGACACCACGTTAAAACTTTTAGTGGATAATCATAATGAGAGTCTTAGACCATTCAGACGCACTGTGGGTTCGAAGATTCGTGGCCTGATCGGCAGCACGTGCCATCTAGTTTTGCTGGTCTTCAGTTCGAGTCTCGAAACTGAGAACTTTTTAAATATATTTTTCTTTCCTTTTTTTTAAGTTTTATTTTAGATATTTTTATCCTTTATTCCCACACTTACTACGAACTTTTCCAAATCTTATACTACTAAAATAAAATTTTATGTCAAAATATTTCTATATTCAAGAGAAATTTTAGGAGTCGAGTTCACGCACATGCCCAAAAAACATTCCTATTCAAAACATTGTACTTTTAGACCAGAATGACACCACGTTAAAACTTTTAGTGGATAATCATAATGAGAGTCTTAGACCATTCAGACGCGCTACGGGTACGAAGCTTCGGGGCCAGATCGGCAGCACGAGCCATCTAGTTTTGCTGGTCTCCAGTTCGAGTCTCGAAACTGAGAAATTTTTCAATATATTTTTCTTTTCTTTTTTTTACATTTTTTTTAGATATTTTTATCCTTTATTCCCACACTTACTACGAACTTTTCCAAATCTTATACTACTAAAATAAAATTTTATGTCAAAATATTTCTATATTCAAGAGAAATTTTAGGAGTCGAGTTCACGCACATGCGCAGAATTCATTCCTATTCAAAACATTGTGCTTTTAGACCAGAATGACACCACGTTAAAACTTTTAGTGGATAATCATAATGAGAGTCTTAGACCATTCAGACGCGCTGCGGGTACGAAGCTTCGTGGTCAGATCGGCTGCACGAGCCATCTAGTTTTGCTGGTCTTCAGTTCGAGTCTCGAAACTGAGAAGTTTTTAAATATATTTTTCTTAAATTTTTTTTACATTTTTTTTAGATATTTTTATCCTTTATTCCCACACTTACTACGAACTTTTCCAAATCTTATACTAGTAAAATAAAATTTCATGTCAAAATATTTCTATATTCAAGAGAAATTTTAGGAGTCGAGTTCACGCACATGCGCAGAATTCATTCCTATTCAAAACATTGTGCTTTTAGACCAGAATGACACCACGTTAAAACTTTTAGTGGATAATCATAATGAGAGTCTTAGACCATTCAGACGCGCTGCGGGCACGATGCTTCGTGGCCAGATCGGCAGCACGAGCCATCTAGTTTTGCTGGTCTTCAGTTCGAGTCTCGAAACCGAGAAATTTTTCAATATATTTTTCTTTTCTTTTTTTTACATTTTTTTTAGATATTTTTATCCTTTATTCCCACACTTACTACGAACTTTTCCAAATCTTATACTACTAAAATAAAATTTTATGTCAAAATATTTCTATATTCAAGAGAAATTTTAGGAGTCGAGTTCACGCACATGCGCAGAATTCATTCCTATTCAAAACATTGTGGTTTTAGACCAGAATGACACCACGATAAAACTTTTAGTGGATAATCATAATGAGAGTCTTAGACCATTCACACGCGCTGTAAGTACGAAGCTTCGTGGCCAGATCGGCAGCACGAGCCATCTAGTTTTGCTGGTCTTCAGTTCGAGTCTCGAAACTGAGAACTTTCTCAATATATTTTTCTTTTCTTTTTTCAAAGTTTTATTTTAGATATTTTTATCCTTTATTCCCACACTTACTACGAACTTTTCCAAATCTTATACTACTAAAATAAAATTTTATGTCAAAATATTTCTATATTCAAAAGAAATTTTAGGAGTCGAGTTCACGCACATGCCCAAAAAACATTCCTATTCAAAACATTGTGCTTTTAGACCAGAATGACACCACGTTAAAACTTTTAGTGGATAATCATAATGAGAGTCTTAGACCATTCAGACGCGCTGCGGGCGCGAAGCTTCGTGGCCAGATCGGCAGCACGAGCCATCTAGTTTTGCTGGTCTTCAGTTCGAGTCTCGAAACCGAGAAATTTTTCAATATATTTTTCTTTTCTTTTTTTTACATTTTTTTAAGATATTTTTATCCTTTATTCCCACACTTACTACGAACTTTTCCAAATCTTATACTACTAAAATAAAATTTTATGTCAAAATATTTCTATATTCAAGAGAAATTTTAGGAGTCGAGTTCACGCACATGCGCAGAATTCATTCCTATTCAAAACATTGTGCTTTTAGACCAGAATGACACCACGTTAAAACTTTTAGTGTATAATCATAATGAGAGTCTTAGACCATTCAGACGCGCTGCGGGTACGAAGCTTCGTGGCCAGATCGGCAGCACGAGCCATCTAGTTTTGCTGGTCTTCAGTTCGAGTATGGAAACTGAGAACTTTCTCAATATATTTTTCTTTTCTTTTTTCAAAGTTTTATTTTAGATATTTTTATCCTTTATTCCCACACTTACTACGAACTTTTCCAAATCTTATACTACTAAAATAAAATTTTATGTCAAAATATTTCTATATTCAAAAGAAATTTTAGGAGTCGAGTTCACGCACATGCCCAAAAAACATTCCTATTCAAAACATTGTGCTTTTAGACCAGAATGACACCACGTTAAAACTTTTAGTGGATAATCATAATGAGAGTCTTAGACCATTCAGACGCGCTGCGGGCAGGAAGCTTCGTGGCCAGATCGGCAGCACGAGCCATCTAGTTTTGCTGGTCTTCAGTTCTAGTCTCGAAACTGAGAAATTTTTCAATATATTTTTCTTTTCTTTTTTTTTACATTTTTTTAGATATTTTTATCCTTTATTCCCACACTTACTACGAACTTTTCCAAATCTTATACTAGTAAAATAAAATTTTATGTCAAAATATTTCTATATTCAAGAGAAATTTTAGGAGTCGAGTTCACGCACATGCGCAGAATTCATTCCTATTCAAAACATTGTGCTTTTAGACCAGAATGACACCACGTTAAAACTTTTAGTGGATAATCAAAATGAGAGTCTTAGACCATTCACACGCGCTGTAAGTACGAAGCTTCGTGGCCAGATCGGCAGCACGAGCCATCTAGTTTTGCTGGTCTTCAGTTCGAGTCTCGAAACTGAGAACTTTCTCAATATATTTTTCTTTTCTTTTTTTAAAGTTTTATTTTAGATATTTTTATCCTTTAATCCCACACTTACTACTAACTTTTTTAAATCTTATACTACTAAAATAAAATTTTATGTCAAAATATTTCTATATTCAAGAGAAATTTTAGGAGTCGAGTTCACGCACATGCGCAGAATTCATTCCTATTCAAAACATTGTGCTTTTAGACCAGAATGACACCACGTTAAAACTTTTAGTGGATAATCATAATGAGAGTCTTAGACCATTCAGACGCGCTGCGGGCACGCAGCTTCGTGGCCAGATCGGCAGCACGAGCCATCTAGTTTTGCTGGTCTTCAGTTCGAGTCTCGAAACTGAGAAATTTTTCAATATATTTTTCTTTTCTTTTTTTTACATTTTTTAAAGATATTTTTATCCTTTATTCCCACACTTACTACGAACTTTTCCAAATCTTATACTAGTAAAATAAAATTTTATGTCAAAATATTTCTATATTCAAGAGAAATTTTAGGAGTCGGGTTCACGCACATGCGCAGAATTCATTCCTATTCAAAACATTGTGCTTTTAGACCAGAATGACACCACGTTAAAACTTTTAGTGGATAATCATAATGAGAGTCTTAGACCATTCAGACGCGCTGCGGGTACGAAGCTTCGTGGTCAGACCGGCTGCACGAGCCATCTAGTTTTGCTGGTCTTCAGTTCGAGTCTCGAAACTGAGAACTTTTTAAATATATTTTTCTTTTCTTTTTTTTACATTTTTTTAGATATTTTTATCCTTTATTCCCACACTTACTACGAACTTTTCCAAATCTTATACTACTAAAATAAAATTTTATGTCAAAATATTTCTATATTCATGAGAAATTTTAGGAGTCGAGTTCACGCACATGCGCAGAATTCATTCCTATTCAAAACATTGTGCTTTTAGACCAGAATGACACCAAGTTAAAACTTTTAGTGGATAATCATAATGAGAGTCTTAGACCATTCAGACGCGCTGTGGGTACGAAGATTCGTGGCCAGATCGGAAGCACGAGCCATCTAGTTTTGCTGGTCTTCAGTTCGAGTCTCGAAACTGAGAACTTTTTAAATATATTTTTCTTTTCTTTTTTTTACATTTTTTAAAGATATTTTTATCCTTTATTCCCACACTTACTACGAACTTTTCCAAATCTTATACTACTAAAATAAAATTTTATGTCAAAATATTTCTATATTCAAGAGAAATTTTAGGAGTCGAGTTCACGCACAGGCGCAGAATTCATTCCTATTCAAAACATTGTGGTTTTAGACCAGAATGACACCACGTTAAAACTTTTAGTGGATAATCATAATGAGAGTCTTAGACCATTCAGACGCACTGTGGGTTCGAAGATTCGTGGCCTGATCGGCAGCACGTGCCATCTAGTTTTGCTGGTCTTCAGTTCGAGTCTCGAAACTGAGAACTTTTTAAATATATTTTTCTTTCCTTTTTTTTAAGTTTTATTTTAGATATTTTTATCCTTTATTCCCACACTTACTACGAACTTTTCCAAATCTTATACTACTAAAATAAAATTTTATGTCAAAATATTTCTATATTCAAGAGAAATTTTAGGAGTCGAGTTCACGCACATGCGCAGAATTCATTCCTATTCAAAACATTGTGCTTTTAGACCAGAATGACACCACGATAAAACTTTTAGTGGATAATCATAATGAGAGTCTTAGACCATTCACACGCGCTGTAAGTACGAAGCTTCGTGGCCAGATCGGCAGCACGAGCCATCTAGTTTTGCTGGTCTTCAGTTCGAGTCTCGAAACTGAGAACTTTCTCAATATATTTTTCTTTTCTTTTTTTAAAGTTTTATTTTAGATATTTTTATCCTTTAATCCCACACTTACTACGAACTTTTTTAAATCTTATACTACTAAAATAAAATTTTATGTCAAAATATTTCTATATTCAAGAGAAATTTTAGGAGTCGAGTTCACGCACATGCGCAGAATTCATTCCTTTTCAAAACATTGTGCTTTTAGACCAGAATGACACCACGTTAAAACTTTTAGTGGATAATCATAATGAGAGTCTTAGACCATTCAGACGCGCTGCGGGTACGAAGCTTCGGGGCCAGATCGGCAGCACGAGCCATCTAGTTTTGCTGGTCTCCAGTTCGAGTCTCCAAACTGAGAACTTTTTCAATATATTTTTCTTTTCTTTTTTTTACATTTGTTTTAGATATTTTTATCCTTTATTAACACACTTACTACGAACCTTTCCAAATCTTATACTACTAAAATAAAATTTTATGTCAAAATATTTGTATATTCAAGAGAAATTTTAGGAGTCGAGTTCATGCACATGCGCAGAATTCAGTCCTATTCAAAACATTGTGCTTTTAGACCAGAATGACACCACGTTAAAACTTTTAGTGGATAATCATAATGAGAGTCTTAGACCATTCAGACGCGCTGCGGGTACGAAGCGTCGTGGGCAGATCGGCAGCACAAGCCATCTAGTTTTGCTGGTCTTCAGTTCGAGTCTCGAAACTGAGAACTTTCTCAATATATTTTTCTTTTCTTTTTTTAAAGTTTTATTTTAGATATTTTTATCCTTTATTCCCACACTTACTACGAACTTTTCCAAATCTTATACTACTAAAATAAAATTTTATGTCAAAATAATTCTATTTTCAAGAGAAATTTTAGGAGTCGAGTTCACGGACATGCGCAGAATTCATTCCTATTCAAAACATTGTGCTTTTAGACCAGAATGACACCACGTTAAAACTTTTAGTGTATAATCATAATGAGAGTCTTAGACCATTCAGACGCGCTGCGGGTACGAAGCTTCGTGGCCAGATCGGCAGCACGAGCCATCTAGTTTTGCTGGTCTTTAGTTCGAGTATGGAAACTCAGAACTTTCTCAACATATTTTTCTTTTCTTTTTTCAAAGTTTTATTTTAGATATTTTTATCCTTTATTCCCACACTTACTACGAACTTTTCCAAATCTTATACTACTAAAATAAAATTTTATGTCAAAATATTTCTATATTCAAAGAAATTTTAGGAGTCGAGTTCACGCACATGCCCAGAAATCATTCCTATTCAAAACATTGTGCTTCTAGACCAGAATGACACCACGTTAAAACTTTTAGTGGATAATCATAATGAGAGTCTTAGACCATTCAGACGCGCTGCGGGTACGAAGCTTCGGGGCCAGATCGGCAGCACGAGCCATCTAGTTTTGCCGGTCTCCAGTTCGAGTCTCCAAACTGAGAACTTTTTCAATATATTTTTCTTTTCTTTTTTTTACATTTGTTTTAGATATTTTTATCCTTTATTAACACACTTACTACGAACCTTTCCAAATCTTATACTACTAAAATAAAATTTTATGTCAAAATATTTGTATATTCAAGAGAAATTTTAGGAGTCGAGTTCATGCACATGCGCAGAATTCAGTCCTATTCAAAACATTGTGCTTTTAGACCAGAATGACACCACGTTAAAACTTTTAGTGGATAATCATAATGAGAGTCTTAGACCATTCAGACGCGCTGCGGGTACGAAGCGTCGTGGCCAGATCGGCAGCACAAGCCATCTAGTTTTGCTGGTCTTCAGTTCGAGTCTCGAAACTGAGAACTTTCTCAATATATTTTTCTTTTCTTTTTTTAAAGTTTTATTTTAGATATTTTTATCCTTTATTCCCACACTTACTACGAACTTTTCCAAATCTTATACTACTAAAATAAAATTTTATGTCAAAATATTTCTATATTCAAGAGAAATTTTAGGAGTCGAGTTCACGCACAGGCGCAGAATTCATTCCTATTCAAAACATTGTGGTTTTAGACCAGAATGACACCACGTTAAAACTTTTAGTGGATAATCATAATGAGAGTCGTAGAATATTCAGACGCTCTGTGGGTTCGAAGCTTCGTGGCCAGATCGGCAGCACGTGCCATCTAGTTTTGCTGGTCTTCAGTTCGAGTCTGGAAACTGATAACTTTTTAAATATATTCTTCTTTCCTTTTTTTTAAGTTTTATTTTAGATATTTTTATCCTTTATTCCCACACTTACTACGAACTTTTCCAAATCTTATACTAGTAAAATAAAATTTCATGTCAAAATATTTCTATATTCAAGAGAAATTTTAGGAATCGAGTTCACGCACATGCGCAGAATTCATTCCTATTCAAAACATTGTGCTTTTAGACCAGAATGACACCACGTTAAAACTTTTAGTGGATAATCATAATGAGAGTCTTAGACCATTCAGACGCGCTGCGGGCACGAAGCTTCGTGGCCAGATCGGCAGCACGAGCCATCTAGTTTTGCTGGTCTTCAGTTCGAGTCTCGAAACCGAGAAATTTTTCAATATATTTTTCTTTTCTTTTTTTTACATTTTTTTTAGATATTTTTATCCTTTATTCCCACACTTACTACGAACTTTTCCA
This sequence comes from Argiope bruennichi, assembly GCF_947563725.1. NCBI lineage: Eukaryota > Metazoa > Arthropoda > Arachnida > Araneae > Araneidae > Argiope > Argiope bruennichi. The sequence continues at coordinate 136,493,718 of NC_079163.1, forward strand.
AATCTTATACTACTAAAATAAAATTTTATGTCAAAATATTTCTATATTCAAGAGAAATTTTAGGAGTCGAGTTCACGCACATGCGCAGAATTCATTCCTATTCAAAACATTGTGGTTTTAGACCAGAATGACACCACGATAAAACTTTTAGTGGATAATCATAATGAGAGTCTTAGACCATTCACACGCGCTGTAAGTACGAAGCTTCGTGGCCAGATCGGCAGCACGAGCCATCTGGTTTTGCTGGTCTTCAGTTCGAGTCTCGAAACTGAGAACTTTCTCAATATATTTTTCTTTTCTTTTTTTAAAGTTTTATTTTAGATATTTTTATCCTTTAATCCCACACTTACTACGAACTTTTTTAAATCTTATACTACTAAAATAAAATTTTATGTCAAAATATTTCTATATTCAAGAGAAATTTTAGGAGTCGAGTTCACGCACATGCGCAGAATTCATTCCTTTTCAAAACATTGTGCTTTTAGACCAGAATGACACCACGTTAAAACTTTTAGTGTATAATCATAATGAGAGTCTTAGACCATTCAGACGCGCTGCGGGTACGAAGCTTCGTGGCCAGATCGGCAGCACGAGCCATCTAGTTTTGCTGGTCTTCAGTTCGAGTATGGAAACTGAGAACTTTCTCAATATATTTTTCTTTTCTTTTTTCAAAGTTTTATTTTAGATATTTTTATCCTTTATTCCCACACTTACTACGAACTTTTCCAAATCTTATACTACTAAAATAAAATTTTATGTCAAAATATTTCTATATTCAAAAGAAATTTTAGGAGTCGAGTTCACGCACATGCCCAAAAAACATTCCTATTCAAAACATTGTGCTTTTAGACCAGAATGACACCACGTTAAAACTTTTAGTGGATAATCATAATGAGAGTCTTAGACCATTCAGACGCGCTGCGGGTACGAAGCGTCGTGGGCAGATCGGCAGCACAAGCCATCTAGTTTTGCTGGTCTTCAGTTCGAGTATGGAAACTGAGAACTTTCTCAATATATTTTTCTTTTCTTTTTTCAAAGTTTTATTTTAGATATTTTTATCCTTTATTCCCACACTTACTACGAACTTTTCCAAATCTTATACTACTAAAATAAAATTTTATGTCAAAATATTTCTATATTCAAGAGAAATTTTAGGAGTCGAGTTCACGCACATGCGCAGAATTCATTCCTTTTCAAAACATTGTGCTTTTAGACCAGAATGACACCACGTTAAAACTTTTAGTGTATAATCATAATGAGAGTCTTAGACCATTCAGACGCGCTGCGGGTACGAAGCTTCGTGGCCAGATCGGCAGCACGAGCCATCTAGTTTTGCTGGTCTTCAGTTCGAGTATGGAAACTGAGAACTTTCTCAATATATTTTTCTTTTCTTTTTTCAAAGTTTTATTTTAGATATTTTTATCCTTTATTCCCACACTTACTACGAACTTTTCCAAATCTTATACTACTAAAATAAAATTTTATGTCAAAATATTTCTATATTCAAAAGAAATTTTAGGAGTCGAGTTCACGCACATGCCCAAAAAACATTCCTATTCAAAACATTGTGCTTTTAGACCAGAATGACACCACGTTAAAACTTTTAGTGGATAATCATAATGAGAGTCTTAGACCATTCAGACGCGCTGCGGGTACGAAGCTTCGGGGCCAGATCGGCAGCACGAGCCATCTAGTTTTGCTGGTCTCCAGTTCGAGTCTCCAAACTGAGAACTTTTTCAATATATTTTTCTTTTCTTTTTTTTACATTTGTTTTAGATATTTTTATCCTTTATTAACACACTTACTACGAACCTTTCCAAATCTTATACTACTAAAATAAAATTTTATGTCAAAATATTTGTATATTCAAGAGAAATTTTAGGAGTCGAGTTCATGCACATGCGCAGAATTCAGTCCTATTCAAAACATTGTGCTTTTAGACCAGAATGACACCACGTTAAAACTTTTAGTGGATAATCATAATGAGAGTCTTAGACCATTCAGACGCGCTGCGGGTACGAAGCGTCGTGGGCAGATCGGCAGCACAAGCCATCTAGTTTTGCTGGTCTTCAGTTCGAGTCTCGAAACTGAGAACTTTCTCAATATATTTTTCTTTTCTTTTTTTAAAGTTTTATTTTAGATATTTTTATCCTTTATTCCCACACTTACTACGAACTTTTCCAAATCTTATACTACTAAAATAAAATTTTATGTCAAAATAATTCTATTTTCAAGAGAAATTTTAGGAGTCGAGTTCACGCACATGCGCAGAATTCATTCCTATTCAAAACATTGTGCTTTTAGACCAGAATGACACCACGTTAAAACTTTTAGTGTATAATCATAATGAGAGTCTTAGACCATTCAGACGCGCTGCGGGTACGAAGCTTCGTGGCCAGATCGGCAGCACGAGCCATCTAGTTTTGCTGGTCTTTAGTTCGAGTATGGAAACTCAGAACTTTCTCAACATATTTTTCTTTTCTTTTTTCAAAGTTTTATTTTAGATATTTTTATCCTTTATTCCCACACTTACTACGAACTTTTCCAAATCTTATACTACTAAAATAAAATTTTATGTCAAAATATTTCTATATTCAAAGAAATTTTAGGAGTCGAGTTCACGCACATGCCCAGAAATCATTCCTATTCAAAACATTGTGCTTCTAGACCAGAATGACACCACGTTAAAACTTTTAGTGGATAATCATAATGAGAGTCTTAGACCATTCAGACGCGCTGCGGGTACGAAGCTTCGGGGCCAGATCGGCAGCACGAGCCATCTAGTTTTGCCGGTCTCCAGTTCGAGTCTCCAAACTGAGAACTTTTTCAATATATTTTTCTTTTCTTTTTTTTACATTTGTTTTAGATATTTTTATCCTTTATTAACACACTTACTACGAACCTTTCCAAATCTTATACTACTAAAATAAAATTTTATGTCAAAATATTTGTATATTCAAGAGAAATTTTAGGAGTCGAGTTCATGCACATGCGCAGAATTCAGTCCTATTCAAAACATTGTGCTTTTAGACCAGAATGACACCACGTTAAAACTTTTAGTGGATAATCATAATGAGAGTCTTAGACCATTCAGACGCGCTGCGGGTACGAAGCGTCGTGGCCAGATCGGCAGCACAAGCCATCTAGTTTTGCTGGTCTTCAGTTCGAGTCTCGAAACTGAGAACTTTCTCAATATATTTTTCTTTTCTTTTTTTAAAGTTTTATTTTAGATATTTTTATCCTTTATTCCCACACTTACTACGAACTTTTCCAAATCTTATACTACTAAAATAAAATTTTATGTCAAAATATTTCTATATTCAAGAGAAATTTTAGGAGTCGAGTTCACGCACAGGCGCAGAATTCATTCCTATTCAAAACATTGTGGTTTTAGACCAGAATGACACCACGTTAAAACTTTTAGTGGATAATCATAATGAGAGTCGTAGAATATTCAGACGCTCTGTGGGTTCGAAGCTTCGTGGCCAGATCGGCAGCACGTGCCATCTAGTTTTGCTGGTCTTCAGTTCGAGTCTGGAAACTGATAACTTTTTAAATATATTCTTCTTTCCTTTTTTTTAAGTTTTATTTTAGATATTTTTATCCTTTATTCCCACACTTACTACGAACTTTTCCAAATCTTATACTAGTAAAATAAAATTTCATGTCAAAATATTTCTATATTCAAGAGAAATTTTAGGAATCGAGTTCACGCACATGCGCAGAATTCATTCCTATTCAAAACATTGTGCTTTTAGACCAGAATGACACCACGTTAAAACTTTTAGTGGATAATCATAATGAGAGTCTTAGACCATTCAGACGCGCTGCGGGCACGAAGCTTCGTGGCCAGATCGGCAGCACGAGCCATCTAGTTTTGCTGGTCTTCAGTTCGAGTCTCGAAACCGAGAAATTTTTCAATATATTTTTCTTTTCTTTTTTTTACATTTTTTTTAGATATTTTTATCCTTTATTCCCACACTTACTACGAACTTTTCCAAATCTTATACTACTAAAATAAAATTTTATGTCAAAATATTTCTATATTCAAGAGAAATTTTAGGAGTCGAGTTCACGCACATGCGCAGAATTCATTCCTATTCAAAACATTGTGGTTTTAGACCAGAATGACACCACGATAAAACTTTTAGTGGATAATCATAATGAGAGTCTTAGACCATTCACACGCGCTGTAAGTACGAAGCTTCGTGGCCAGATCGGCAGCACGAGCCATCTGGTTTTGCTGGTCTTCAGTTCGAGTCTCGAAACTGAGAACTTTCTCAATATATTTTTCTTTTCTTTTTTTAAAGTTTTATTTTAGATATTTTTATCCTTTAATCCCACACTTACTACGAACTTTTTTAAATCTTATACTACTAAAATAAAATTTTATGTCAAAATATTTCTATATTCAAGAGAAATTTTAGGAGTCGAGTTCACGCACATGCGCAGAATTCATTCCTTTTCAAAACATTGTGCTTTTAGACCAGAATGACACCACGTTAAAACTTTTAGTGTATAATCATAATGAGAGTCTTAGACCATTCAGACGCGCTGCGGGTACGAAGCTTCGTGGCCAGATCGGCAGCACGAGCCATCTAGTTTTGCTGGTCTTCAGTTCGAGTATGGAAACTGAGAACTTTCTCAATATATTTTTCTTTTCTTTTTTCAAAGTTTTATTTTAGATATTTTTATCCTTTATTCCCACACTTACTACGAACTTTTCCAAATCTTATACTACTAAAATAAAATTTTATGTCAAAATATTTCTATATTCAAAAGAAATTTTAGGAGTCGAGTTCACGCACATGCCCAAAAAACATTCCTATTCAAAACATTGTGCTTTTAGACCAGAATGACACCACGTTAAAACTTTTAGTGGATAATCATAATGAGAGTCTTAGACCATTCAGACGCGCTGCGGGTACGAAGCGTCGTGGGCAGATCGGCAGCACAAGCCATCTAGTTTTGCTGGTCTTCAGTTCGAGTATGGAAACTGAGAACTTTCTCAATATATTTTTCTTTTCTTTTTTCAAAGTTTTATTTTAGATATTTTTATCCTTTATTCCCACACTTACTACGAACTTTTCCAAATCTTATACTACTAAAATAAAATTTTATGTCAAAATATTTCTATATTCAAGAGAAATTTTAGGAGTCGAGTTCACGCACATGCGCAGAATTCATTCCTTTTCAAAACATTGTGCTTTTAGACCAGAATGACACCACGTTAAAACTTTTAGTGTATAATCATAATGAGAGTCTTAGACCATTCAGACGCGCTGCGGGTACGAAGCTTCGTGGCCAGATCGGCAGCACGAGCCATCTAGTTTTGCTGGTCTTCAGTTCGAGTATGGAAACTGAGAACTTTCTCAATATATTTTTCTTTTCTTTTTTCAAAGTTTTATTTTAGATATTTTTATCCTTTATTCCCACACTTACTACGAACTTTTCCAAATCTTATACTACTAAAATAAAATTTTATGTCAAAATATTTCTATATTCAAAAGAAATTTTAGGAGTCGAGTTCACGCACATGCCCAAAAAACATTCCTATTCAAAACATTGTGCTTTTAGACCAGAATGACACCACGTTAAAACTTTTAGTGGATAATCATAATGAGAGTCTTAGACCATTCAGACGCGCTGCGGGTACGAAGCGTCGTGGGCAGATCGGCAGCACAAGCCATCTAGTTTTGCTGGTCTTCAGTTCGAGTATGGAAACTGAGAACTTTCTCAATATATTTTTCTTTTCTTTTTTCAAAGTTTTATTTTAGATATTTTTATCCTTTATTCCCACACTTACTACGAACTTTTCCAAATCTTATACTACTAAAATAAAATTTTATGTCAAAATATTTCTATATTCAAGAGAAATTTTAGGAGTCGAGTTCACGCACATGCGCAGATTTCATTCCTTTTCAAAACATTGTGCTTTTAGACCAGAATGACACCACGTTAAAACTTTTAGTGTATAATCATAATGAGAGTCTTAGACCATTCAGACGCGCTGCGGGTACGAAGCGTCGTGGGCAGATCGGCAGCACAAGCCATCTAGTTTTGCTGGTCTTCAGTTCGAGTATGGAAACTGAGAACTTTCTCAATATATTTTTCTTTTCTTTTTTCAAAGTTTTATTTTAGATATTTTTATCCTTTATTCCCACACTTACTACGAACTTTTCCAAATCTTATACTACTAAAATAAAATTTTATGTCAAAATATTTCTATATTCAAAAGAAATTTTAGGAGTCGAGTTCACGCACATGCCCAAAAAACATTCCTATTCAAAACATTGTGCTTTTAGACCAGAATGACACCACGTTAAAACTTTTAGTGGATAATCATAATGAGAGTCTTAGACCATTCAGACGCGCTGCGGGTACGAAGCGTCGTGGGCAGATCGGCAGCACAAGCCATCTAGTTTTGCTGGTCTTCAGTTCGAGTATGGAAACTGAGAACTTTCTCAATATATTTTTCTTTTCTTTTTTCAAAGTTTTATTTTAGATATTATTATCCTTTATTCCCACACTTACTACGAACTTTTCCAAATCTTATACTACTAAAATAAAATTTTATGTCAAAATATTTCTATATTCAAGAGAAATTTTAGGAGTCGAGTTCACGCACATGCACAGAATTCATTCCTATTCAAAACATTGTGCTTTTAGACCAGAATGACACCACGTTAAAACTTTTAGTGGATAATCATAATGAGAGTCTTAGACCATTCAGACGCGCTGCGAGTACGAAGCTTCGTGGCCAGATCGGCAGCACGAGCCATCTAGTTTTGCTGGTCTTCAGTTCGAGTCTCGAAACTGCGAACTTTTTAAATATATTTTTCTTTTCTTTTTTTTACATTCTTTAAAGATATTTTTATCCTTTATTCCCACACTTACTACGAACTTTTCCAAATCTTATACTACTAAAATAAAATTTTATGTCAAAATATTTCTATATTCAAGAGAAATTTTAGGAGTCGAGTTCACGCACATGCACAGAATTCATTCCTATTCAAAACATTGTGCGTTTAGACCAGAATGACACCACGTTAAAACTTTTAGTGGATAATCATAATGAGAGTCTTAGACCATTCAGACGCGCTGCGGGTACGAAGCTTCGTGGCCAGATCGGCAGCACGAGCCATCTAGTTTTGAAGGTCTTCAGTTCGAGTCTCGAAACTGAGAACTTCTTAAATATATTTTTCTTTTCTTTTCTTTACATTTTTTTTTAGATATTTTTATCCTTTATTCCCAAACTTACTACGAACTTTTCCAAATCTTGTACTACTAAAATAAAATTTTATGTCAAAATATTTCTATATTCAAGAGAAATTTTAGGAGTCGTGTTCACGCATATGCGCAGAATTCATTCCTATTCAAAACATTGTGCTTTTAGACAAGAATGACACCACGTTAAAACTTTTAGTGGATAATCATAATAAGAGTCTTAGAATATTCAGACGCGCTCCGGGTACGAAGCTTCGTGGCCAGATCGGCAGCACGAGCCATTTAGTTTTGCTGGTCTTCAGTTCGAGTCTCGAAACTGAGAACTTTTTAAATATATTTTTCTTTTCTTTTTTTTATTTTTTTTATATATTTTTATCCTTTATTCCCACACTTTCTACGAACTTTTCCAAATCTAATACTACTAAAATAAAATTTTATGTCAAAATATTTCTATATTCAAGAGAAATTTTAGGAGTCTAGTTCACGCACATGCGCAGAATTCATTCCTATTCAAAACATTGTGCTTTTAGACCAGAATGACACCACGTTAAAACTTTTAGTGGATAATCATAATGAGAGTCTTAGACCATTCAGACACGTTGCGGGTACGATGCTTCGAGGACAGACCGGCAGCACGAGCCATCTAGTTTTGCTGGTCTTCAGTTCGAGTCTCGAAACTGAGAACTTTTTAAATAGATTTTTCTTTTCTTTTTTTTACATTTTTTTTAGATATTTTTATCCTTTATTCCCACACTTACTACGAACGTTTCCAAATCTTATAATACTAAAATAAAATTTTATGTCAAAATATTTCTATATTCAAGAGAAATTTTAGGAGTCGAGTTCACGCACATGCGCAGAATTCATTCCTATTCAAAACATTGTGCTTTTAGACCAGAATGACACCACGTTAAAACGTTTAGTGGATAATCATAATGAGAGTCTTAGACCATTCAGACGCGCTGCGTATACGAAGCTTCGTGGCCAGATCGGCTGCACGAGCCATCTAGTTTTGCTGGTCTTCAGTTCGAGTCTCGAAACTGAGAACTTTTTAAATATATTTTTCTTTTCTTTTTTTTACATTTTTTTTAGATATTTTTATCCTTTATTCCTACACTTACTACGAACTTTTCCAAATCTTGTACTACTAAAATAAAATTTTATGTCAAAATATTTCTATATTCAAGAGAAATTTTAGGAGTCGTGTTCACGCATATGCGCAGAATTCATTCCTATTCAAAACATTGTGCTTTTAGACAAGAATGACACCACGTTAAAACTTTTAGTGGATAATCATAATAAGAGTCTTAGAATATTCAGACGCGCTCCGGGTACGAAGCTTCGTGGCCAGATCGGCAGCACGAGCCATTTAGTTTTGCTGGTCTTCAGTTCGAGTCTCGAAACTGAGAACTTTTTAAATATATTTTTCTTTTCTTTTTTTTATTTTTTTTATATATTTTTATCCTTTATTCCCACACTTTCTACGAACTTTTCCAAATCTAATACTACTAAAATAAAATTTTATGTCAAAATATTTCTATATTCAAGAGAAATTTTAGGAGTCTAGTTCACGCACATGCGCAGAATTCATTCCTATTCAAAACATTGTGCTTTTAGACCAGAATGACACCACGTTAAAACTTTTAGTGGATAATCATAATAAGAGTCTTAGAATATTCAGACGCGCTCCGGGTACGAAGCTTCGTGGCCAGATCGGCAGCACGAGCCATTTAGTTTTGCTGGTCTTCAGTTCGAGTCTCGAAACTGAGAACTTTTTAAATATATTTTTCTTTTCTTTTTTTTATTTTTTTTATATATTTTTATCCTTTATTCCCACACTTTCTACGAACTTTTCCAAATCTAATACTACTAAAATAAAATTTTATGTCAAAATATTTCTATATTCAAGAGAAATTTTAGGAGTCTAGTTCACGCACATGCGCAGAATTCATTCCTATTCAAAACATTGTGCTTTTAGACCAGAATGACACCACGTTAAAACTTTTAGTGGATAATCATAATGAGAGTCTTAGACCATTCAGACGCGTTGCGGGTACGAAGCTTCGTGGCCAAATCGGTAGCACGAGCCATCTAGTTTTGCTGGTCTTCAGTTCGAGTCTCGAAACTGAGAACTTTTTAAATATATTTTTCTTTTCTTTTTTTTACATTTTTTTTAGATATTTTTATCCTTTATTCCCACATTTACTAAGAACTTTTCCAAATCTTATACTACTAAAATAAAATTTTATGTCAAAATATTTCTATATTCAAGAGAAATTTTAGGAGTCGAGTTCACGCACATGCGCAGAATTCATTCCTATTCAAAACATTGTGCTTTTAGACCAGAATGACACCAAGGTTAAAACTTTTAGTGGATAATCATAATGAGAGTCTTAGAGAATTCAGACGTGCTGCGGGTACGAAGCTTCGTGGCCAGATCGGCACCACGAGCCATCTAGTTTTGCTGGTCATCAGTTCGAGTCTCGAAACTGAGAACTTTTTAAATTAAATTTTCTTTTCTTTTTTTTACATTTTTTTAGATATTTTTATCCTTTATTCCCACACTTACTACGAACTTTTCCAAATCTTATACTACTAAAATAAAATTTTATGTCAAAATATTTCTATATTCAAGAGAAATTTTAGGAGTCGTGTTCACGCATATGCGCAGAATTCATTCCTATTCAAAACATTGTGCTTTTAGACAAGAATGACACCACGTTAAAACTTTTAGTGGATAATCATAATGAGAGTCTTAGAATATTCAGACGCGCTCCGGGTACGAAGCTTCGTGGCCAGATCGGCAGCACGAGCCATCTAGTTTTGCTGGTCTTCAGTTCGAGTCTCGAAACTGAGAACTTTTTAAATATATTTTTCTTTTCTTTTTTTTACATTTTTTTAAGATACTTTTATCCTTTATTCCCACACTTACTAAGAACTTTTCCAAATCTTATACTACTAAAATAAAATTTTATGTCAAAATATTTCTATATTCAAGAGAAATTTTTGGAGTCGAGTTCACGCACATGCGCAGAATTCATTCCTATTCAAAACATTGTGCTTTTAGACCAGAATGACACCACGTTAAAACTTTTAGTGGATAATCATAATGAGAGTCTTAGACCATTCAGACGCGCTGCGGGTACGAAGCGTCGTGGGCAGATCGGCAGCACAAGCCATCTAGTTTTGCTGGTCTTCAGTTCGAGTATGGAAACTGAGAACTTTCTCAATATATTTTTCTTTTCTTTTTTCAAAGTTTTATTTTAGATATTATTATCCTTTATTCCCACACTTACTACGAACTTTTCCAAATCTTATACTACTAAAATAAAATTTTATGTCAAAATATTTCTATATTCAAGAGAAATTTTAGGAGTCGAGTTCACGCACATGCACAGAATTCATTCCTATTCAAAACATTGTGCTTTTAGACCAGAATGACACCACGTTAAAACTTTTAGTGGATAATCATAATGAGAGTCTTAGACCATTCAGACGCGCTGCGAGTACGAAGCTTCGTGGCCAGATCGGCAGCACGAGCCATCTAGTTTTGCTGGTCTTCAGTTCGAGTCTCGAAACTGCGAACTTTTTAAATATATTTTTCTTTTCTTTTTTTTACATTCTTTAAAGATATTTTTATCCTTTATTCCCACACTTACTACGAACTTTTCCAAATCTTATACTACTAAAATAAAATTTTATGTCAAAATATTTCTATATTCAAGAGAAATTTTAGGAGTCGAGTTCACGCACATGCACAGAATTCATTCCTATTCAAAACATTGTGCGTTTAGACCAGAATGACACCACGTTAAAACTTTTAGTGGATAATCATAATGAGAGTCTTAGACCATTCAGACGCGCTGCGGGTACGAAGCTTCGTGGCCAGATCGGCAGCACGAGCCATCTAGTTTTGAAGGTCTTCAGTTCGAGTCTCGAAACTGAGAACTTCTTAAATATATTTTTCTTTTCTTTTCTTTACATTTTTTTTTAGATATTTTTATCCTTTATTCCCAAACTTACTACGAACTTTTCCAAATCTTGTACTACTAAAATAAAATTTTATGTCAAAATATTTCTATATTCAAGAGAAATTTTAGGAGTCGTGTTCACGCATATGCGCAGAATTCATTCCTATTCAAAACATTGTGCTTTTAGACAAGAATGACACCACGTTAAAACTTTTAGTGGATAATCATAATAAGAGTCTTAGAATATTCAGACGCGCTCCGGGTACGAAGCTTCGTGGCCAGATCGGCAGCACGAGCCATTTAGTTTTGCTGGTCTTCAGTTCGAGTCTCGAAACTGAGAACTTTTTAAATATATTTTTCTTTTCTTTTTTTTATTTTTTTTATATATTTTTATCCTTTATTCCCACACTTTCTACGAACTTTTCCAAATCTAATACTACTAAAATAAAATTTTATGTCAAAATATTTCTATATTCAAGAGAAATTTTAGGAGTCTAGTTCACGCACATGCGCAGAATTCATTCCTATTCAAAACATTGTGCTTTTAGACCAGAATGACACCACGTTAAAACTTTTAGTGGATAATCATAATGAGAGTCTTAGACCATTCAGACGCGTTGCGGGTACGATGCTTCGAGGACAGACCGGCAGCACGAGCCATCTAGTTTTGCTGGTCTTCAGTTCGAGTCTCGAAACTGAGAACTTTTTAAATAGATTTTTCTTTTCTTTTTTTTACATTTTTTTTAGATATTTTTATCCTTTATTCCCACACTTACTACGAACGTTTCCAAATCTTATAATACTAAAATAAAATTTTATGTCAAAATATTTCTATATTCAAGAGAAATTTTAGGAGTCGAGTTCACGCACATGCGCAGAATTCATTCCTATTCAAAACATTGTGCTTTTAGACCAGAATGACACCACGTTAAAACGTTTAGTGGATAATCATAATGAGAGTCTTAGACCATTCAGACGCGCTGCGTATACGAAGCTTCGTGGCCAGATCGGCTGCACGAGCCATCTAGTTTTGCTGGTCTTCAGTTCGAGTCTCGAAACTGAGAACTTTTTAAATATATTTTTCTTTTCTTTTTTTTACATTTTTTTTAGATATTTTTATCCTTTATTCCTACACTTACTACGAACTTTTCCAAATCTTGTACTACTAAAATAAAATTTTATGTCAAAATATTTCTATATTCAAGAGAAATTTTAGGAGTCGTGTTCACGCATATGCGCAGAATTCATTCCTATTCAAAACATTGTGCTTTTAGACAAGAATGACACCACGTTAAAACTTTTAGTGGATAATCATAATAAGAGTCTTAGAATATTCAGACGCGCTCCGGGTACGAAGCTTCGTGGCCAGATCGGCAGCACGAGCCATTTAGTTTTGCTGGTCTTCAGTTCGAGTCTCGAAACTGAGAACTTTTTAAATATATTTTTCTTTTCTTTTTTTTATTTTTTTTATATATTTTTATCCTTTATTCCCACACTTTCTACGAACTTTTCCAAATCTAATACTACTAAAATAAAATTTTATGTCAAAATATTTCTATATTCAAGAGAAATTTTAGGAGTCTAGTTCACGCACATGCGCAGAATTCATTCCTATTCAAAACATTGTGCTTTTAGACCAGAATGACACCACGTTAAAACTTTTAGTGGATAATCATAATAAGAGTCTTAGAATATTCAGACGCGCTCCGGGTACGAAGCTTCGTGGCCAGATCGGCAGCACGAGCCATTTAGTTTTGCTGGTCTTCAGTTCGAGTCTCGAAACTGAGAACTTTTTAAATATATTTTTCTTTTCTTTTTTTTATTTTTTTTATATATTTTTATCCTTTATTCCCACACTTTCTACGAACTTTTCCAAATCTAATACTACTAAAATAAAATTTTATGTCAAAATATTTCTATATTCAAGAGAAATTTTAGGAGTCTAGTTCACGCACATGCGCAGAATTCATTCCTATTCAAAACATTGTGCTTTTAGACCAGAATGACACCACGTTAAAACTTTTAGTGGATAATCATAATGAGAGTCTTAGACCATTCAGACGCGTTGCGGGTACGAAGCTTCGTGGCCAAATCGGTAGCACGAGCCATCTAGTTTTGCTGGTCTTCAGTTCGAGTCTCGAAACTGAGAACTTTTTAAATATATTTTTCTTTTCTTTTTTTTACATTTTTTTTAGATATTTTTATCCTTTATTCCCACATTTACTAAGAACTTTTCCAAATCTTATACTACTAAAATAAAATTTTATGTCAAAATATTTCTATATTCAAGAGAAATTTTAGGAGTCGAGTTCACGCACATGCGCAGAATTCATTCCTATTCAAAACATTGTGCTTTTAGACCAGAATGACACCACGTTAAAACTTTTAGTGGATAATCATAATGAGAGTCTTAGACCATTCAGACGCGCTGCGGGTACGATGCTTCGTGGCCAGATCGGCAGCACGAGCCATCTAGTTTTGCTGGTCTTCAGTTCGAGTCTCGAAACTGAGAACTTTTTAAATATATTTTTCTTTTCTTTTTTTTACATTTTTTTTAGATATTTTTATCCTTTATTCCCACACTTACTACGAACTTTTCCAAATCTTATACTACTAAAATAAAATTTTATGTCAAAATATTTCTATATTCAAGAGAAATTTTAGGAGTCGAGTTCACGCACATGCACAGAATTCATTCCTATTCAAAACATTGTGCTTTTAGACCAGAATGACACCACGTTAAAACTTTTAGTGGATAATCATAATGAGAGTCTTAGACCATTCAGACGCGCTGCGGGTACGAAGCTTCGTGGCCAGATCGGCAGCACGAGCCATCTAGTTTTGCTGGTCTTCAGTTCGAGTCTCGAAACTGCGAACTTTTTAAATATATTTTTCTTTTCTTTTTTTTACATTCTTTAAAGATATTTTTATCCTTTATTCCCACACTTACTACGAACTTTTCCAAATCTTATACTACTAAAATAAAATTTTATGTCAAAATATTTCTATATTCAAGAGAAATTTTAGGAGTCGAGTTCACGCACATGCGCAGAATTCATTCCTATTCAAAACATTGTGCGTTTAGACCAGAATGACACCACGTTAAAACTTTTAGTGGATAATCATAATGAGAGTCTTAGACTATTCAGACGCGCTGCGGGCACGAAGCTTCGTGGCCAGATCGGCAGCACGAGCCTTCTAGTTTTGAAGGTCTTCAGTTCGAGTCTCGAAACTGAGAACTTCTTAAATATATTTTTCTTTTCTTTTCTTTACATTTTTTTTTAGATATTTTTATCCTTTATTCCCAAACTTACTACGAACTTTTCCAAATCTTATACTACTAAAATAAAATTTTATGTCAAAATATATCTATATTCAAGAGAAATTTTAGGAGTCGAGTTCACGCACATGCGCAGAATTCATTCCTATTCAAAACATTGTGCTTTTAGACCAGAATGACACCACGTTAAAACGTTTAGTGGATAATCATAATGAGAGTCTTAGACCATTCAGACGCGCTGCGTATACGAAGCTTCGTGGCCAGATCGGCTGCACGAGCCATCTAGTTTTGCTGGTCTTCAGTTCGAGTCTCGAAACTGAGAACTTTTTAAATATATTTTTCTTTTCTTTTTTTTACATTTTTTTTAGATATTTTTATCCTTTATTCCTACACTTACTACGAACTTTTCCAAATCTTGTACTACTAAAATAAAATTTTATGTCAAAATATTTCTATATTCAAGAGAAATTTTAGGAGTCGTGTTCACGCATATGCGCAGAATTCATTCCTATTCAAAACATTGTGCTTTTAGACAAGAATGACACCACGTTAAAACTTTTAGTGGATAATCATAATAAGAGTCTTAGAATATTCAGACGCACTCCGGGTACGAAGCTTCGTGGCCAGATCGGCAGCACGAGCCATTTAGTTTTGCTGGTCTTCAGTTCGAGTCTCGAAACTGAGAACTTTTTAAATATATTTTTCTTTTCTTTTTTTTATTTTTTTTATATATTTTTATCCTTTATTCCCACACTTTCTACGAACTTTTCCAAATCTAATACTACTAAAATAAAATTTTATGTCAAAATATTTCTATATTCAAGAGAAATTTTAGGAGTCTAGTTCACGCACATGCGCAGAATTCATTCCTATTCAAAACATTGTGCTTTTAGACCAGAATGACACCACGTTAAAACTTTTAGTGGATAATCATAATGAGAGTCTTAGACCATTCAGACGCGTTGCGGGTACGATGCTTCGAGGACAGACCGGCAGCACGAGCCATCTAGTTTTGCTGGTCTTCAGTTCGAGTCTCGAAACTGAGAACTTTTTAAATAGATTTTTCTTTTCTTTTTTTTACATTTTTTTTAGATATTTTTATCCTTTATTCCCACACTTACTACGAACGTTTCCAAATCTTATAATACTAAAATAAAATTTTATGTCAAAATATTTCTATATTCAAGAGAAATTTTAGGAGTCGAGTTCACGCACATGCGCAGAATTCATTCCTATTCAAAACATTGTGCTTTTAGACCAGAATGACACCACGTTAAAACTTTTAGTGGATAATCATAATGAGAGTCTTAGACCATTCAGACGCGTTGCGGGTACGAAGCTACGTGGCCAAATCGGTAGCACGAGCCATCTAGTTTTGCTGGTCTTCAGTTCGAGTCTCGAAACTGAGAACTTTTTAAATATATTTTTCTTTTCTTTTTTTTACATTTTTTTTAGATATTTTTATCCTTTATTCCCACATTTACGAAGAACTTTTCCAAATCTTATACTACTAAAATAAAATTTTATGTCAAAATATTTCTATATTCAAGAGAAATTTTAGGAGTCGAGTTCACGCACATGCGCAGAATTCATTCCTATTCAAAACATTGTGCTTTTAGACCAGAATGACACCAAGGTTAAAACTTTTAGTGGATAATCATAATGAGAGTCTTAGAGAATTCAGACGCGCTGCGGGTACGAAGCTTCGTGGCCAGATCGGCACCACGAGCCATCTAGTTTTGCTGGTCATCAGTTCGAGTCTCGAAACTGAGAACTTTTTAAATTAAATTTTCTTTTCTTTTTTTTACATTTTTTTAGATATTTTTATCCTTTATTCCCACACTTACTAAGAACTTTTCCAAATCTTATACTACTAAAATAAAATTTTATGTCAAAATATTTCTATATTCAAGAGAAATTTTAGGAGTCGTGTTCACGCATATGCGCAGAATTCATTCCTATTCAAAACATTGTGCTTTTAGACAAGAATGACACCACGTTAAAACTTTTAGTGGATAATCATAATGAGAGTCTTAGAATATTCAGACGCGCTCCGGGTACGAAGCTTCGTGGCCAGATCGGCAGCACGAGCCATCTAGTTTTGCTGGTCTTCAGTTCGAGTCTCGAAACTGAGAACTTTTTAAATATATTTTTCTTTTCTTTTTTTTACATTTTTTTAAGATACTTTTATCCTTTATTCCCACACTTACTAAGAACTTTTCCAAATCTTATACTACTAAAATAAAATTTTATGTCAAAATATTTCTATATTCAAGAGAAATTTTAGGAGTCGAGTTCACGCACATGCGCAGAATTCATTCCTATTCAAAACATTGTGCTTTTAGACCAGAATGACACCACGTTAAAACTTTTAGTGGATAATCATGAGAGTCTTAGACCATTCAGACGCGCTGCGGGTACGAAGCTTCGAGGCCAGATCGGCAGCACGAGCCATCTAGTTTTGCTGGTCTTCAGTTCGAGTCTCGAAACTGAGAACTTTTTAAATATATTTTTCTTTTCTTTTTTTATTTTTTTTAGATATTTTTATCCTTTATTCCCACACTTACTACGAACTTTTCCAAATCTAATACTACTAAAATAAAATTTTATGTCAAAATATTTCTATATTCAAGAGAAATTTTAGGAGTCTAGTTCACGCACATGCGCAGATTTCATTCCTATTCAAAACATTGTGCTTTTAGACCAGAATGACACCACGTTAAAACTTTTAGTGGATAATCATAATGACAGTCTTAGACCATTCAGACGCGTTGCGGGTACGATGCTTCGAGGACAGACCGGCAGCACGAGCCATCTAGTTTTGCTGGTCTTCAGTTCGAGTCTCGAAACTGAGAACTTTTTAAATAGATTTTTCTTTTCTTTTTTTTACATTTTTTTAGATATTTTTATCCTTTATTCCCACACTTACTACGAACTTTTCCAAATCTTATAATACTAAAACAAAATTTTATGTCAAAATATTTCTATATTCAAGAGAAATTTTAGGAGTCTAGTTCACGCACATGCGCAGAATTCATTCCTATTCAAAACATTGTGCTTTTAGACCAGAATGACACCACGTTAAAACTTTTAGTGGATAATCATAATGAGAGTCTTAGACCATTCAGACGCGTTGCGGGTACGATGCTTCGAGGACAGACCGGCAGCACGAGCCATCTAGTTTTGCTGGTCTTCAGTTCGAGTCTCGAAACTGAGAACTTTTTAAATAGATTTTTCTTTTCTTTTTTTTACATTTTTTTTACATATTTTTATCCTTTATTCCCACACTTACTACGAACTTTTCCAAATCTTATAATACTAAAATAAAATTTTATGTCAAAATATTTCTATATTCAAGAGAAATTTTAGGAGTCGAGTTCACGCACATGCGCAGAATTCATTCCTATTCAAAACATTGTGCTTTTAGACCAGAATGACACCACGTTAAAACTTTTAGTGGATAATCATAATGAGAGTCTTAGACCATTCAGACGCGTTGTGGGTACGAAGCTTCGTGGCCAGATCGGTAGCACGAGCCATCTAGTTTTGCTGGTCTTCAGTTCGAGTCTCGAAACTGAGAACTTTTTAAATATATTTTTCTTTTCTTTTTTTTACATTTTTTTTAGAAATTTTTATCCTTTATTCCCACATTTACTAAGAACTTTTCCAAATCTTATACTACTAAAATAAAATTTTATTTCAAAATATTTCTATATTCAAGAGAAATTTTAGGAGTCGAGTTCACGCACATGCGCAGAATTCATTCCTATCATAATGAGAGTCTTAGACCATTCAGACGCGCTGCGGGTACGAAGCTTCCTGGCCAGATCAGCAGCACGAGCCATCTAGTTTTGCTTTTCTTCAGTTCGAGTCTCGAAACTGAGAACTTTTTAAATATATTTTTCTTTTCTTTTTTTTTATTTTTTTTAGATATTATATCCTGTATTCCCACACTTACTACGAACTTTTCCAAAACTAATACTACTAAAATAAAATTTTATGTCAAAATATTTCTATATTCAAGAGAAATTTTAGGAGTCTAGTTCACGCACATGCGCAGAATTCATTCCTATTCAAAACATTGTGCTTTTAGACCAGAATGACACCACGTTAAAACTTTTAGTGGATAATCATAATGAGAGTCTTAGACCATTCAGACGCGTTGTGGGTACGATGCTTCGTGGACAGACCGGCAGCATGAGCCATCTAGTTTTGCTGGTCTTCAGTTCGAGTCTCGAAACTGAGAACTTTTTAAATATATTTTTCTTTTCTTTTTTTTACATTTTTTTAGATATTTTTATCCTTTATTCCCACACTTACTACGAACTTTTCCAAATCTTATAATACTAAAATAAAATTTTATGTCAAAATATTTCTATATTCAAGAGAAATTTTAGGTATCGAGTTCACGCACATGCGCAGAATTCATTCCTATTCAAAACATTGTGCTTTTAGACCAGAATGACACCACGTTAAAACTTTTAGTGGATAATCATAATGAGAGTCTTAGACCATTCAGACGCGCTGCGGGTACGAAGCTTCGTGGCCAGATCGGCAGCACGAGCCATCTAGTTTTGCTGGTCTTCAGTTCGAGTCTTGAAACTGAGAACTTTTTAACTATATTTTTCTTTTCTTTTTTTTTACATTTTTTTAAGATACTTTTATCCTTTATTCCCACACTTACTACGAACTTTTCCAAATCTTATACTACTAAAATAAAATTTTATGTCAAAATATTTCTATATTCAAGAGAAATTTTAGGAGTCGAGTTCACGCACATGCGCAAAATTCATTCCTATTCAAAACATTGTGCTTTTAGACCAGAATGACACCACGTTAAAACTTTTAGTGGATAATCATAATGAGAGTCTTAGACCAGTCAGACGCGTTGCGGGTACGATGCTTCGTGGCCAGACCGGCAGCACGAGCCATCTAGTTTTGCTGGTCTTCAGTTCGAGTCTCGAAACTGAGAACTTTTTAAATATATTTTTCTTTTCTTTTTTTTACATTTTTTTTAGATATTTTTATCCTTTATTCCCACACTTACTACGAACTTTTCCAAATCTTATAATACTAAAATAAAATTTTATGTCAAAATATTTCTATATTAAAGAGAAATTTTAGGAGTCGAGTTCACGCACATGCGCAGAATTCATTCCTATTCAAAACATTGTGCTTTTAGACCAGAATGACACCACGTTAAAACTTTTAGTGGATAATCATAATGAGAGTCTTAGACCATTCAGACGCCCTGCGGGTACGAAGCTTCGTGGCAAGATCGGCAGCACGAGCCATCTAGTATTGCTGGTCTTCAGTTCGAGTCTCGAAACTGAGAACTTTTTAAATATATTTTTCTTTTCTTTTTTTTCTTTTTTTTAGATATTTTTATCCTTTATTCCCACACTTACTACGAACTTTTCCAAATCTTATAATACTAAAATAAAATTTTATGTCAAAATATTTCTATATTCAAGAGAAATTTTAGGAGTCGAGTTCACGCACATGCGCAGAATTCATTCCTATTCAAAACATTGTGCTTTTAGACCAGAATGACACCACGTTAAAACTTTTAGTGGATAATCATAATGAGAGTCTTAGACCATTCAGACGCTCTGCGGGTACGAAGCTTCGTGGCCAGATCGGCAGCACGAGCCATCTAGTTTTGCTGGTCTTCAGTTCGAGTCTCGAAACTGAGAACTTTTTAAATATATTTTTCTTTTCTTTTTTTTACATTTTTTTTAGATATTTTTATCCTTTATTCCCACACTTACTACGAACTTTTCCAAATCTTATAATACTAAAATAAAATTTTATGTCAAAATATTTCTATATTCAAGAGAAATTTTAGGAGTCTAGTTCACGCACATGCGCAGAATTCATTCCTATTCAAAACATTGTGCTTTTAGACCAGAATGACACCACGTTAAAACTTTTAGTGGATAATCATAATGAGAGTCTTAGACCAGTCAGACGCGTTGCGGGTACGATGCTTCGTGGCCAGACCGGCAGCACGAGCCATCTAGTTTTGCTGGTCTTCAGTTCGAGTCTCGAAACTGAGAACTTTTTAAATATATTTTTCTTTTCTTTTTTTTACATTTTTTTTAGATATTTTTATCCTTTATTCCCACACTTACTACGAACTTTTCCAAATCTTATAATACTAAAATAAAATTTTATGTCAAAATATTTCTATATTAAAGAGAAATTTTAGGAGTCGAGTTCACGCACATGCGCAGAATTCATTCCTATTCAAAACATTGTGCTTTTAGACCAGAATGACACCACGTTAAAACTTTTAGTGGATAATCATAATGAGAGTCTTAGACCATTCAGACGCCCTGCGGGTACGAAGCTTCGTGGCAAGATCGGCAGCACGAGCCATCTAGTATTGCTGGTCTTCAGTTCGAGTCTCGAAACTGAGAACTTTTTAAATATATTTTTCTTTTCTTTTTTTTCTTTTTTTTAGATATTTTTATCCTTTATTCCCACACTTACTACGAACTTTTCCAAATCTTATAATACTAAAATAAAATTTTATGTCAAAATATTTCTATATTCAAGAGAAATTTTAGGAGTCGAGTTCACGCACATGCGCAGAATTCATTCCTATTCAAAACATTGTGCTTTTAGACCAGAATGACACCACGTTAAAACTTTTAGTGGATAATCATAATGAGAGTCTTAGACCATTCAGACGCTCTGCGGGTACGAAGCTTCGTGGCCAGATCGGCAGCACGAGCCATCTAGTTTTGCTGGTCTTCAGTTCGAGTCTCGAAACTGAGAACTTTTTAAATATATTTTTCTTTTCTTTTTTTTACATTTTTTTTAGATATTTTTATCCTTTATTCCCACACTTACTACGAACTTTTCCAAATCTTATAATACTAAAATAAAATTTTATGTCAAAATATTTCTATATTCAAGAGAAATTTTAGGAGTCGAGTTCACGCACATGCGCAGAATTCATTCCTATTCAAAACATTGTGCTTTTAGACCAGAATGACACCACGTTAAAACTTTTAGTGGATAATCATAATGAGAGTCTTAGACCATTCAGACGCGTTGCGGGTACGAAGCTTCGTGGCCAGATCGGCAGCACGAGCCATCTAGTTTTGCTGGTCTTCAGTTCGAGTCTCGAAACTGAAAACTTTTTAAATATATTTTTCTTTTCTTTTTTTTACATTTTTTTTAGATATTTTTATCCTTTATTCCCACATTTACTACGAACTTTTCCAAATCTTATACTACTAAAATAAAATTTTATGTCAAAATATTTCTATATTAAAGAGAAATTTTAGGAGTCGAGTTTAAGCACATGCGCAGAATTCATTCCTATTCAGAACATTGTGCTTTTAGACCAGAATGACACCACGTTAAAACGTTTAGTCGATAATCATAATGAGAGTCTTACACCATTCAGACGCTCTGGGGGTACGAAGCTTCGTGGCAAGATCGGTAGCACGAGCCATCTAGTTTTGCTGGTCTTCAGTTCGAGTCTCGAAACTGAGAACTTTTTCAATATATTTTTCTTTTCTTTTTTTTACATTTTTTTTAGATATTTTTATCCTTTATTCCCATACTTACTACGAACTTTTCCAAATCTTATACTACTAAAATAAAATTTTATGTCAAAATATTTCTATATTCAAGAGAAATTTTAGGAGTCGAGTTCACGCACATGCGCAGAATTCAGTCCTATTCAAAACATTGTGCTTTTAGACCAGAATGACACCACGTTAAAACTTTTAGTGGATAATCATAATGAGAGTGTTAGACCATTCAGACGCGCTGCGGGTACGAAGCTTCGTGGCCAGATCGGCAGCACGAGCCATCTAGTTTTGCTGGTCTTCAGTTCGAGTCTCGAAACTGAGAACTTTTTAAATATATTTTTCTTTTCTTTTTTTATTTTTTTTAGATATTTTTATCCTTTATTCCCACACTTACTACGAACTTTTCCAAATCTTATAATACTAAAATAAAATTTTATGTCAAAATATTTCTATATTAAAGAGAAATTTTAGGAGTCGAGTTCACGCACATGCGCAGAATTCATTCCTTTTCAAAACATTGTGCTTTTAGACCAGAATGACACCACGTTAAAACTTTTAGTGGATAATCATAATGAGAGTCTTAGATCATTCAGACGCGTTGCGAGTACGATGCTTCGTGGCCAGACCGGCAGCACGAGCCATCTAGTTTTGCTGGTCTTCAGTTCGAGTCTCGAAACTGAGAACTTTTTAAATATATTTTTCTTTTCTTTTTTTTACATTTTTTTTAGATATTTTTATCCTTTATTCCCACACTTACTACGAACTTTTCCAAATCTTATAATACTAAAATAAAATTTTATGTCAAAATATTTCTATATTCAAGAGAAATTTTAGGAGTCGAGTTCACGCACATGCGCAGAATTCATTCCTATTCAAAACATTGTGCTTTTAGACCAGAATGACACCACGTTAAAACTTTTAGTGGATAATCATAATGAGAGTCTTAGACCATTCAGACGCGTTGCGGGTACGAAGCTTCGTGGCCAGATCGGCAGCACGAGCCATCTAGTTTTGCTGGTCTTCAGTTCGAGTCTCGAAACTGAAAACTTTTTAAATATATTTTTCTTTTCTTTTTTTTACATTTTTTTTAGATATTTTTATCCTTTATTCCCACATTTACTACGAACTTTTCCAAATCTTATACTACTAAAATAAAATTTTATGTCAAAATATTTCTATATTAAAGAGAAATTTTAGGAGTCGAGTTCAAGCACATGCGCAGAATTCATTCCTATTCAGAACATTGTGCTTTTAGACCAGAATGACACCACGTTAAAACGTTTAGTCCATAATCATAATGAGAGTCTTACACCATTCAGACGCTCTGGGGGTACGAAGCTTCGTGGCAAGATCGGTAGCACGAGCCATCTAGTTTTGCTGGTCTTCAGTTCGAGTCTCGAAACTGAGAACTTTTTAAATATATTTTTCTTTTCTTTTTTTTACATTTTTTTTAGATATTTTTATCCTTTATTCCCACACTTACTACGAACTTTTCCAAATCTTATAATACTAAAATAAAATTTTATGTCAAAATATTTCTATATTCAAGAGAAATTTTAGGAGTCGAGTTCACGCACATGCGCAGAATTCATTCCTATTCAAAACATTGTGCTTTTAGACCAGAATGACACCACGTTAAAACTTTTAGTGGATAATCATAATGAGAGTCTTAGACCATTCAGACGCTCTGCGGGTACGAAGCTTCGTGGCAAGATCGGCAGCACGAGCCATCTAGTATTGCTGGTCTTCAGTTCGAGTCTCGAAACTGAGAACATTTTAAATATATTTTTCTTTTATTTTTTTTATTTTTTTAGATATTTTTATCCTTTATTCCCACACTTACTACGAACTTTTCCAAATCTTATAATACTAAAATAAAATTTATGTCAAAATATTTCTATATTCAAGAGAAATTTTAGGAGTCGAGTTCACGCACATGCGCAGAATTCATTCCTATTCAAAACATTGTGCTTTTAGACCAGAATGACAGCACGTTAAAACTTTTAGTGGATAATCATAATCAGAGTCTTAGACCATTCAGACGCGTTGCGGGTACGATGCTTCGTGGCCAGATCGGCAGCACGAGCCATCTAGTTTTGCTGGTCTTCAGTTCGAGTCTCGAAACTGAGAACTTTTTAAATATATTTTTCTTTTCTTTTTTTTACATTTTTTTTAGATATTTTTATCCTTTATTCCCACACTTACTACGAACTTTTCCAAATCTTATAATACTAAAATAAAATTTTATGTCAAAATATTTCTATATTCAAGAGAAATTTTAGGAGTCGAGTTCACGCACATGCGCAGAATTCATTCCTATTCAAAACATTGTGCTTTTAGACCAGAATGACACCACGTTAAAACTTTTAGTGGATAATCATAATGAGAGTCTTAGACCATTCAGACGCGTTGCGGGTACGAAGCTTCGTGGCCAGATCGGCAGCACGAGCCATCTAGTTTTGCTGGTCTTCAGTTCGAGTCTCGAAACTGAGA
Organism: Argiope bruennichi; assembly: GCF_947563725.1. NCBI lineage: Eukaryota > Metazoa > Arthropoda > Arachnida > Araneae > Araneidae > Argiope > Argiope bruennichi. The sequence goes on from NC_079163.1 coordinate 136,518,239, forward strand.
ACATTTTCAATATATTTTTCTTTTCTTTTTTTTTACGTTTTTTTTAGATATTTTTATCCTTTATTCCCACACTTACTACGAACTTTTCCAAATCTTATAATACTAAAATAAAATTTTATGTCAAAATATTTCTATATTCAAGAGAAATTTTAGGAGTCGAGTTCACGCACATGCGCAGAATTCATTCCTATTCAAAACATTGTGCTTTTAGACCAGAATGACACCACGTTAAAACTTTTAGTGGATAATCATAATGAGAGTCTTAGACCAGTCAGACGCGTTGCGGGTACGAAGCTTCGTGGCCAGATCGGCAGCACGAGCCATCTAGTTTTGCTGGTCTTCAGTTCGAGTCTCGAAACTGAGAACATTTTCAATATATTTTTCTTTTCTTTTTTTTACGTTTTTTTTAGATATTTTTATCCTTTATTCCCACACTTACTACGAACTTTTCCGAATCTTATACTACTAAAATAAAATTTTATGTCAAAATATTTCTACATTCAAGAGAAATTTTAGGAGTCGAGTTCACGCACATGCGCAGAATTCATTCCTATTCAAAACATTGTGCTTTTAGACCAGAATGACACCACGTTAAAACTTTTAGTGGATAATCGTAATGAGAGTCGTAGACCATTCAGACGCGTTGCGGGTACGAAGCTTCGTGGCCATATCGGCAGCACGAGCCATCTAGTTTTGCTGGTCTCCAGTTCGAGTCTCGAAACTGAGAACTTTTTCAATATATTTTTCTTTTATTTTTTTAAAATTTTTTATATATTTTTATCCTTTATTCCCACACTTACTACGAACTTTTCCAAATCTTATTCTACTAAAATAAAATTTTATGTCAAAATATTTCTATATTCAAGAGAAATTTTAGGAGTCTAGTTCACGCACATGCGCAGAATTCATTCCTATTCAAAACATTGTGCTTTTAGACCAGAAAAACACCACGTTTAAACTTTTAGTGGATAATCATAATGAGAGTCTTAGACCATTCAGACGTGTTGCGGGTCCGAAGCTCCGTGGCCAGATCGGCAGCACGAGCCATCTAGTTTTGCTGGTCTTCAGTTCGAGTCTCGAAACTGAGAACTTTTTAATTATATTTTTCTTTCCTTTTTTTAACATTTTTTTTAGATATTTTTATCCTTTATTCCCACACTTAATACGAACTTTTAAAAATCTTATACTAGTAAAATAAAATTTTATGTCAAAATATTTCTATATTCAAGAGAAATTTTAGGAGTTGAGTTCACGCACATGCGCAGAATTCATTCCTATTCAAACATTGTGCTTTTAGACCAGAATGACACCACGTTAAAACTTTTAGTGGATAATCATAATGAGAGTCTTAGACAATTCAGACGCTCTGCGAGTAGGAAGCTTCGTGGCCAGATCGGCAGCACGAGCCATCTAATTTGCTGGTCGACAGTTCGAGTCTCGAAACTGAGAACTTTTTCAATGTATTTTTCTTTTCTTTTTTTTAAATTTTTTATATATTTTTATCCTTTATTCCCACACTTACTACGAACTTTTCCAAATCTTATACTACTAAAATAAAATTTTATGTCAAAATATTTCTATATTCAAGAGAAATTTTAGGAGTCGAGTTCACGCACATGCGCAGAATTCATTCCTATTCAAAACATTGTGCTTTTAGACCAGAATGACACCACGTTAAAACTTTTAGTGGATAATCATAATGAGAGTGTTAGACCATTCAGACGCGCTGCGGGTACGAAGCTTCGTGGCCAGATCGGCAGCCCGAGCCATATAGTTTTGCTGGTCTTCAATTCGAGTCTCGAAACTGAGAACTTTTTAAATATTTTTTCTTTTCTTTTTTTTTACATTTTTTTAGATATTTTTATCCTTTATTCCCACACTTACTACGAACTTTTCCAAATCTTATACTACTAAAATAAAATTTTATGTCAAAATATTTCTATATTCAAGAGAAATTTTAGGAGTCGAGTTCACGCACATGCGCAGTATTCATTCCTATTCAAAACATTGTGCTTTTAGACCAGAATGACACCACGTTAAAACTTTTAGTGGATAATCATAATGAGAGTCTTAGACCATTCAGACGCGCTGCGGGTACGAAGCTTCGTGGCCAGATCGGCAGCACGAGCCATCTAGTTTTGCTGGTCTTCAGTTCGAGTCTCGAAACTGAGAACTTTTTAAATATATTTTTCTTTTCTTTTTTTTACATTTTTTTAAGATATTTTTATCCTTTATTCCTTCACTTACTACGAACTTTTCCAAATCTTATACCACTAAAATAAAATTTTATGTCAAAATATTTCTATATTCAAGAGAAATTTTAGGAGTCGAGTTCACGCACATGCGCAGAATTCATTCCTATTCAAAACATTGTGCTTTTAGACCAGAATGACACCACGTTAAAACTTTTAGTGGATAATCATAATGAGAGTGTTAGACCATTCAGACGCGCTGCGGGTACGAAGCTTCGTGGCTAGATCGGCAGCGCGAGCCATCTAGTTTTGCTGGTCTCCAGTTCGAGTCTCGAAACTGAGAACTTTTTCAATATATTTTTCTTTTCTTTTTTTAACATTTTTTTTAGATATTTTTATCCTTTAATCCCATACTTACTACGAACTTTTCAAAATCTTATACTACTAAAATAAAATTTTGTGTCAAAATATTTCTACATTCAAGAGAAATTTTAGGAGTCGAGTTCACGCACATGCGCAGAATTCATTCCTATTCAAAACATTGTTCTTTTAGACCAGAATGACACCACGTTAAAACTTTTAGTGGATAATCGTAATGAGAGTCTTAGACCATTCAGACGCGCTGCGGGTACGAAGCTTCGTGGCCAGATCGGCAGCACGAGCCATCTAGTTTTGCTGGTCTCCAGTTCGAGTCTCGAAACTGAGAACTTTTTCAATATATTTTTCTTTTCTTTTTTTTAAATTTTTTATATATTTTTATCCTTTATTCCCACACTTACTACGAACTTTTCCAAATCGTATACTACTAAAATAAAATTTTATGTCAAAATATTTCTATATTCAAGAGAAATTTTAGTAGTCGAGTTCACGCACATGCGCAGAATTCATTCCTATTCAAAACATTGTGTTTTTAGACCAGAATGACACCACGTTAAAACTTTTAGAGGATAATCATAATGAGAGTGTTAGACCATTCAGACGCGCTGCGGGTACGAAGCTTCGTGGCCAGATCGGCAGCGCGAGCAGTCTAATTTTGCTGGTCTCCAGTTCGAGTCTCGAAACTGAGAACTTTTTCAATATATTTTTCTTTTCTTTTTTTTACATTTTTTTTAGATATTTTTATCCTTTATTCCCATACTTACTACGAACTTTTCAAAATCTTATACTACTAAAATAAAATTTTGTGTCAAAATATTTCTACATTCAAGAGAAATTTTAGGAGTCGAGTTCACGCACATGCGCAGAATTCATTCCTATTCAAAACATTGTGCTTTTAGACCAGAATGACACCACGTTAAAACTTTTAGTGGATAATCGTAATGAGAGTCTTAGACCATTCAGACGCGCTGCGGGTACGAAGCTTCGTGGCCAGATCGGCAGCACGAGCCATCTAGTTTTGCTGGTCTCCAGTTCGAGTCTCGAAACTGAGAACTTTTTCAATATATTTTTCTTTTCTTTTTTTAAAATTTTTTATATATTTTTATCCTTTATTCCCACACTTACTACGAACTTTTCCAAATCTTATACTACTAAAATAAAATTTTATGTCAAAATATTTCTATATTCAAGAGAAATTTTAGGAGTCGAGTTCACGCACATGCGCAGAATTCATTCCTATTCAAAACATTGTGCTTTTAGACCAGAATGACACCACGTTAAAACTTTTAGTGGATAATCATAATGAGAGTCTTAGACCATTCAGACGCGGTGTGGGTACGAAGCTTCGTGGCCAGATCGGCAGCACGAGCCATCTAGTTTTGCTGGTCTCCAGTTCGAGTCTCGAAACTGAGAACTTTTTCAATATATTTTTCTTTTTTTTTTACATTTTTTTATATATTTTTATCCTTTATTCCCACACTTACTACGAACTTTTCCAAATATTATACTAGTAAAATAAAATTTAATGTCAAAATATTTCTATATTCAAGATAAATGTTAGTAGTCGAGTTCACGCACATGCGCAGAATTCATTCCTATTCAAAACATTGTGCTTTTAGACCAGAAAAACACCACGTTAAAACTTTTAGTGGATAATCATAATGAGAGTCTTAGACCATTCAGACGTGTTGCGTGTACGAAGCTCCGTAGCCAGATCGGCAGCACGAGCGTTCTAGTTTTGCTGGTCTTCAGTTCGAGTCTCGAAACTGAGAACTTTTTAAATATATTTTTCGTTCCTTTTTTTAACATTTTTTTTAGATATTTTTATCCTTTATTCCCACACTTACTACGAACTTTTCAAAATCTTATACAACTAAAATAAAATTTTGTGTCAAAATATTTCTACATTCAAGAGAAATTTTAGGAGTTGAGTTCACGCACATGCGCAGAATTCATTCCTATTCAAACATTGTGCTTTTAGACCAGAATGACACCACGTTAAAACTTTTAGTGGATAATCATAATGAGAGTCTTAGACAATTCAGACGCGCTGCGAGTAGGAAGCTTCGTGGCCAGATCGGCAGCACGAGCCATCTAATTTGCTGGTCGTCAGTTCGAGTCTCCAAACTGAGAACTTTTTAAATATATTTTTCTTTTATTTTTTTTACATTTTTTTTAGATATTTTTATCCTTTATTCCCACACTTACTACGAACTTTTCAAAATCTTATACCACTAAAATAAAATTTTGTGTCAAAATATTTCTACATTCAAGAGAAATTTTAGGAGTCGACTTCACGCACATGCGCAGAATTCATTCCTATTCAAAACATTGTGCTTTTAAACCAGAATGACACCACGTTAAAACTTTTAGTGGATAATCATAATGAGAGTCTTAGACCATTCAGACGCGCTTCGGGTACGAAGCTTCGTGGCCAGATCGGCAGCACGAGCCATCTAGTTTTGCTGGTCTTCAGTTCGAGTTTCGAAACTGAGAAATTTTTCAATATATTTTTCTTTTCTTCTTTTAAAATTTTTTTATATATTTTTATCCTTTATTCCCACACTTACTACGAACTTTTCCAAATCTTATACTACTAAAATAAAATTTTATGTCAAAATATTTCTATATTCAATAGAAATTTTAGGAGTCGAGTTCACGCACATACGCAGAATTCATTCCTATTCAAAACATTTTGCTTTTAGACCAGAATGACACCACGTTAAAACTTTTAGTGGATAATCAGAATGAGAGTCTTAGACCATTCAGACGCGCTGCGGGTACGAAGCATCGTGGCCATATCGGCAGCACGAGCCATCTAGTTTTGCTGGTCTTCAGTTCGAGTCCCGAAACTGAGAACTTTTTAAATATATTTTTCTTTTCTTTTTTTTACGTTTTTTTTAGATATTTTTATCCTTTATTCCCACACTTACTACGAACTTTTCCAAATCTTATACTACTAAAATAAAATTTTATGTTAAAATATTTCTATATTCAAGAGAAATTTTAGGAGTCGACTTCACGCACATGCGCAGAATTCATTCCTATTCAAAACATTGTGCTTTTAGACCAGAATGGCACCACGTTAAAACTTTTAGTGGATAATCATAATGAGAGTCTTAGACCATTCAGACGCGCTGCGGGTACGAAGCTTCGTGGATAGATCGGCAGCACGAGCCATCTAGTATTGTTGGTCTTCAGTTCGAGTCTCAAAACTGAGAACTTTTTAAATATATTTTTCTTTTCTTTTTTTTACGTTTTTTTTAGATATTTTTATCCTTTATTCCCACACTTACTACGAACTTTTCCAAATCTTATACTACTAAAATAAAATTTTATGTCAAAATATTTCTATATTCAAGAGAAATTTTAGGAGTCGACTTCACGCACATGCGCAGAATTCATTCCCATTCAAAACATTGTGCTTTTAGACCAGAATGACACCACGTTAAAACTTTTAGTGGATAATCATAATGAGAGTCTTAGACCATTCAGACGCGCTGCGGGTACGAATCTTCGTGGCCAGATCGGCAGCCCGAGCCATCTAGTTTTGCTGGTCTCCAGTTCGAGTCTCGAAACTGAGAACTTTTTCAATATATTTTTCTTTTTTTTTTTTTACATTTTTTTATATATTTTTATCCTTTATTCCCACACTTACTACGAACTTTTCCAAATATTATACTAGTAAAATAAAATTTTATGTCAAAATATTTCTATATTCAAGATAAATGTTAGGAGTCGAGTTCACGCACATGCGCAGAATTCATTCCTATTCAAAACATTGTGCTTTTAGACCAGAAAAACACCACGTTAAAACTTTTAGTGGATAATCATAATGAGAGTCTTAGACCATTCAGACGTGTTGCGGGTACGAAGCTCCGTAGCCAGATCGGCAGCACGAGCCATCTAGTTTTGCTGGTCTTCAGTTCGAGTCTCGAAACTGAGAACTTTTTAAATATATTTTTCTTTCCTTTTTTTAACATTTTTTTTAGATATTTTTATCCTTTATTCCCACACTTACTACGAACTTTTAAAAATCTTATACTAGTAAAATAAAATTTTATGTCAAAATATTTCTATATTCAAGAGAAATTTTAGGAGTTGAGTTCACGCACATGCGCAGAATTCATTCCTATTCAAACATTGTGCTTTTAGACCAGAATGACACCACGTTAAAACTTTTAGTGGTTAATCATAATGAGAGTCTTAGACCATTCAGACGCGCTGCGGGTACGAAGCATCGTGGCCATATCGGCAGCACGAGCCATCTAGTTTTGCTGGTCTTCAGTTCGAGTCCCGAAACTGAGAACTTTTTAAATATATTTTTCTTTTCTTTTTTTTACGTTTTTTTTAGATATTTTTATCCTTTATTCCCACACTTACTACGAACTTTTCCAAATCTTATACTACTAAAATAAAATTTTATGTCAAAATATTTCTATATTCAAGAGAAATTTTAGGAGTCGACTTCACGCACATGCGCAGAATTCATTCCTATTCAAAACATTGTGCTTTTAGACCAGAATGGCACCACGTTAAAACTTTTAGTGGATAATCATAATGAGAGTCTTAGACCATTCAGACGCGCTGCGGGTACGAAGCTTCGTGGATAGATCGGCAGCACGAGCCATCTAGTTTTGTTGGTCTTCAGTTCGAGTCTCAAAACTGAGAACTTTTTAAATATATTTTTCTTTTCTTTTTTTTACGTTTTTTTTAGATATTTTTATCCTTTATTCCCACACTTACTACGAACTTTTCCAAATCTTATACTACTAAAATAAAATTTTATGTCAAAATATTTCTATATTCAAGAGAAATTTTAGGAGTCGACTTCACGCACATGCGCAGAATTCATTCCTATTCAAAACATTGTGCTTTTAGACCAGAATGACACCACGTTAAAACTTTTAGTGGATAATCATAATGAGAGTCTTAGACCATTCAGACGCGCTGCGGGTACGAATCTTCGTGGCCAGATCGGCAGCACGAGCCATCTAGTTTTGCTGGTCTCCAGTTCGAGTCTCGAAACTGAGAACTTTTTCAATATATTTTTCTTTTCTTTTTTTTAAATTTTTTATATATTTTTATCCTTTATTCCCACACTTACTACGAACTTTTCCAAATCTTATACTACTAAAATAAAATTTTATGTCAAAATATTTCTATATTCAAGAGAAATTTTAGGAGTCGAGTTCACGCAAATGCGCAGAATTCATTCCTATTCAAAACATTGTGCTTTTAGACCAGAATGACACCACGTTAAAACGTTTAGTGGATAATCATAATGAGAGTCTTAGACCATTCAGACGCGGTGCGGGTACGAAGCTTCGTGGCCAGATCGGCAGCACGAGCCATCTAGTTTTGCTGGTCTCCAGTTCGAGTCTCGAAACTGAGAACTTTTTCAATATATTTTTCTTTTTTTTTTTTACATTTTTTTATATATTTTTATCCTTTATTCCCACACTTACTACGAACTTTTCCAAATATTATACTAGTAAAATAAAATTTTATGTCAAAATATTTCTATATTCAAGATAAATGTTAGGAGTCGAGTTCACGCACATGCGCAGAATTCATTCCTATTCAAAACATTGTGCTTTTAGACCAGAAAAACACCACGTTAAAACTTTTAGTGGATAATCATAATGAGAGTCTTAGACCATTCAGACGTGTTGCGGGTACGAAGCTCCGTAGCCAGATCGGCAGCACGAGCCATCTAGTTTTGCTGGTCTTCAGTTCGAGTCTCGAAACTGAGAACTTTTTAAATATATTTTTCTTTCCTTTTTTTAACATTTTTTTAGATATTTTTATCCTTTATTCCCACACTTACTACGAACTTTTAAAAATCTTATACTACTAAAATAAAATTTTATGTCAAAATATTTCTATATTCAATAGAAATTTTAGGAGTCGAGTTCACGCACATACGCAGAATTCATTCCTATTCAAAACATTTTGCTTTTAGACCAGAATGACACCACGTTAAAACTTTTAGTGGATAATCAGAATGAGAGTCTTAGACCATTCAGACGCGCTGCGGGTACGAAGCATCGTGGCCATATCGGCAGCACGAGCCATCTAGTTTTGCTGGTCTTCAGTTCGAGTTTCGAAACTGAGAAATTTTTCAATATATTTTTCTTTTCTTCTTTTAAAATTTTTTTATATATTTTTATCCTTTATTCCCACACTTACTACGAACTTTTCCAAATCTTATACTACTAAAATAAAATTTTATGTCAAAATATTTCTATATTCAATAGAAATTTTAGGAGTCGAGTTCACGCACATACGCAGAATTCATTCCTATTCAAAACATTTTGCTTTTAGACCAGAATGACACCACGTTAAAACTTTTAGTGGATAATCAGAATGAGAGTCTTAGACCATTCAGACGCGCTGCGGGTACGAAGCATCGTGGCCATATCGGCAGCACGAGCCATCTAGTTTTGCTGGTCTTCAGTTCGAGTCCCGAAACTGAGAACTTTTTAAATATATTTTTCTTTTCTTTTTTTTACGTTTTTTTTAGATATTTTTATCCTTTATTCCCACACTTACTACGAACTTTTCCAAATCTTATACTACTAAAATAAAATTTTATGTCAAAATATTTCTATATTCAAGAGAAATTTTAGGAGTCGACTTCACGCACATGCGCAGAATTCATTCCTATTCAAAACATTGTGCTTTTAGACCAGAATGGCACCACGTTAAAACTTTTAGTGGATAATCATAATGAGAGTCTTAGACCATTCAGACGCGCTGCGGGTACGAAGCTTCGTGGATAGATCGGCAGCACGAGCCATCTAGTTTTGTTGGTCTTCAGTTCGAGTCTCAAAACTGAGAACTTTTTAAATATATTTTTCTTTTCTTTTTTTTACGTTTTTTTTAGATATTTTTATCCTTTATTCCCACACTTACTACGAACTTTTCCAAATCTTATACTACTAAAATAAAATTTTATGTCAAAATATTTCTATATTCAAGAGAAATTTTAGGAGTCGACTTCACGCACATGCGCAGAATTCATTCCTATTCAAAACATTGTGCTTTTAGACCAGAATGACACCACGTTAAAACTTTTAGTGGATAATCATAATGAGAGTCTTAGACCATTCAGACGCGCTGCGGGTACGAATCTTCGTGGCCAGATCGGCAGCACGAGCCATCTAGTTTTGCTGGTCTCCAGTTCGAGTCTCGAAACTGAGAACTTTTTCAATATATTTTTCTTTTCTTTTTTTTAAATTTTTTATATATTTTTATCCTTTATTCCCACACTTACTACGAACTTTTCCAAATCTTATACTACTAAAATAAAATTTTATGTCAAAATATTTCTATATTCAAGAGAAATTTTAGGAGTCGAGTTCACGCAAATGCGCAGAATTCATTCCTATTCAAAACATTGTGCTTTTAGACCAGAATGACACCACGTTAAAACGTTTAGTGGATAATCATAATGAGAGTCTTAGACCATTCAGACGCGGTGCGGGTACGAAGCTTCGTGGCCAGATCGGCAGCACGAGAAATCTAGTTTTGCTGGTCTCCAGTTCGAGTCTCGAAACTGAGAACTTTTTCAATATATTTTTCTTTTTTTTTTTTTACATTTTTTTATATATTTTTATCCTTTATTCCCACACTTACTACGAACTTTTCCAAATATTATACTAGTAAAATAAAATTTTATGTCAAAATATTTCTATATTCAAGATAAATGTTAGGAGTCGAGTTCACGCACATGCGCAGAATTCATTCCTATTCAAAACATTGTGCTTTTAGACCAGAAAAACACCACGTTAAATCTTTTAGTGGATAATCATAATGAGAGTCTTAGACCATTCAGACGTGTTGCGGGTACGAAGCTCCGTAGCCAGATCGGCAGCACGAGCCATCTAGTTTTGCTGGTCTTCAGTTCGAGTCTCGAAACTGAGAACTTTTTAAATATATTTTTCTTTCCTTTTTTTAACATTTTTTTTAGATATTTTTATCCTTTATTCCCACACTTACTACGAACTTTTAAAAATCTTATACTAGTAAAATAAAATTTTATGTCAAAATATTTCTATATTCAAGAGAAATTTTAGGAGTTGAGTTCACGCACATGCGCAGAATTCATTCCTATTCAAACATTGTGCTTTTAGACCAGAATGACACCACGTTAAAACTTTTAGTGGATAATCATAATGAGAGTCTTAGACCATTCAGACGCGCTGCGGGTACGAAGCATCGTGGCCATATCGGCAGCACGAGCCATCTAGTTTTGCTGGTCTTCAGTTCGAGTCCCGAAACTGAGAACTTTTTAAATATATTTTTCTTTTCTTTTTTTTACGTTTTTTTTATATATTTTTATCCTTTATTCCCACACTTACTACGAACTTTTCCAAATCTTATACTACTAAAATAAAATTTTATGTCAAAATATTTCTATATTCAAGAGAAATTTTAGGAGTCGACTTCACGCACATGCGCAGAATTCATTCCTATTCAAAACATTGTGCTTTTAGACCAGAATGGCACCACGTTAAAACTTTTAGTGGATAATCATAATGAGAGTCTTAGACCATTCAGACGCGCTGCGGGTACGAAGCTTCGTGGATAGATCGGCAGCACGAGCCATCTAGTTTTGTTGGTCTTCAGTTCGAGTCTCAAAACTGAGAACTTTTTAAATATATTTTTCTTTTCTTTTTTTTACGTTTTTTTTAGATATTTTTATCCTTTATTCCCACACTTACTACGAACTTTTCCAAATCTTATACTACTAAAATAAAATTTTATGTCAAAATATTTCTATATTCAAGAGAAATTTTAGGAGTCGACTTCACGCACATGCGCAGAATTCATTCCTATTCAAAACATTGTGCTTTTAGACCAGAATGACACCACGTTAAAACTTTTAGTGGATAATCATAATGAGAGTCTTAGACCATTCAGACGCGCTGCGGGTACGAATCTTCGTGGCCAGATCGGCAGCACGAGCCATCTAGTTTTGCTGGTCTCCAGTTCGAGTCTCGAAACTGAGAACTTTTTCAATATATTTTTCTTTTCTTTTTTTTAAATTTTTTATATATTTTTATCCTTTATTCCCACACTTACTACGAACTTTTCCAAATCTTATACTACTAAAATAAAATTTTATGTCAAAATATTTCTATATTCAAGAGAAATTTTAGGAGTCGAGTTCACGCAAATGCGCAGAATTCATTCCTATTCAAAACATTGTGCTTTTAGACCAGAATGACACCACGTTAAAACGTTTAGTGGATAATCATAATGAGAGTCTTAGACCATTCAGACGCGGTGCGGGTACGAAGCTTCGTGGCCAGATCGGCAGCACGAGCCATCTAGTTTTGCTGGTCTCCAGTTCGAGTCTCGAAACTGAGAACTTTTTCAATATATTTTTCTTTTTTTTTTTACATTTTTTTATATATTTTTATCCTTTATTCCCACACTTACTACGAACTTTTCCAAATATTATACTAGTAAAATAAAATTTTATGTCAAAATATTTCTATATTCAAGATAAATGTTAGGAGTCGAGTTCACGCACATGCGCAGAATTCATTCCTATTCAAAACATTGTGCTTTTAGACCAGAAAAACACCACGTTAAAACTTTTAGTGGATAATCATAATGAGAGTCTTAGACCATTCAGACGCGCTGCGGGTACGAAGCATCGTGGCCATATCGGCAGCACGAGCCATCTAGTTTTGCTGGTCTTCAGTTCGAGTCCCGAAACTGAGAACTTTTTAAATATTTTTTTCTTTTCTTTTTTTTACGTTTTTTTTAGATATTTTTATCCTTTATTCCCACACTTACTACGAACTTTTCCAAATCTTATACTACTAAAATAAAATTTTATGTCAAAATATTTCTATATTCAAGAGAAATTTTAGGAGTCGACTTCACGCACATGCGCAGAATTCATTCCTATTCAAAACATTGTGCTTTTAGACCAGAATGGCACCACGTTAAAACTTTTAGTGGATAATCATAATGAGAGTCTTAGACCATTCAGACGCGCTGCGGGTACGAAGCTTCGTGGATAGATCGGCAGCACGAGCCATCTAGTTTTGTTGGTCTTCAGTTCGAGTCTCAAAACTGAGAACTTTTTAAATATATTTTTCTTTTCTTTTTTTTACGTTTTTTTTAGATATTTTTATCCTTTATTCCCACACTTACTACGAACTTTTCCAAATCTTATACTACTAAAATAAAATTTTATGTCAAAATATTTCTATATTCAAGAGAAATTTTAGGAGTCGACTTCACGCACATGCGCAGAATTCATTCCTATTCAAAACATTGTGCTTTTAGACCAGAATGACACCACGTTAAAACTTTTAGTGGATAATCATAATGAGAGTCTTAGACCATTCAGACGCGCTGCGGGTACGAATCTTCGTGGCCAGATCGGCAGCACGAGCCATCTAGTTTTGCTGGTCTCCAGTTCGAGTCTCGAAACTGAGAACTTTTTCAATATATTTTTCTTTTCTTTTTTTTAAATTTTTTATATATTTTTATCCTTTATTCCCACACTTACTACGAACTTTTCCAAATCTTATACTACTAAAATAAAATTTTATGTCAAAATATTTCTATATTCAAGAGAAATTTTAGGAGTCGAGTTCACGCAAATGCGCAGAATTCATTCCTATTCAAAACATTGTGCTTTTAGACCAGAATGACACCACGTTAAAACGTTTAGTGGATAATCATAATGAGAGTCTTAGACCATTCAGACGCGGTGCGGGTACGAAGCTTCGTGGCCAGATCGGCAGCACGAGCCATCTAGTTTTGCTGGTCTCCAGTTCGAGTCTCGAAACTGAGAACTTTTTCAATATATTTTTCTTTTTTTTTTTACATTTTTTTATATATTTTTATCCTTTATTCCCACACTTACTACGAACTTTTCCAAATATTATACTAGTAAAATAAAATTTTATGTCAAAATATTTCTATATTCAAGATAAATGTTAGGAGTCGAGTTCACGCACATGCGCAGAATTCATTCCTATTCAAAACATTGTGCTTTTAGACCAGAAAAACACCACGTTAAAACTTTTAGTGGATAATCATAATGAGAGTCTTAGACCATTCAGACGTGTTGCGGGTACGAAGCTCCGTAGCCAGATCGGCAGCACGAGCCATCTAGTTTTGCTGGTCTTCAGTTCGAGTCTCGAAACTGAGAACTTTTTAAATATATTTTTCTTTCCTTTTTTTAACATTTTTTTTAGATATTTTTATCCTTTATTCCCACACTTACTACGAACTTTTAAAAATCTTATACTAGTAAAATAAAATTTTATGTCAAAATATTTCTATATTCAAGAGAAATTTTAGGAGTTGAGTTCACGCACATGCGCAGAATTCATTCCTATTCAAACATTGTGCTTTTAGACCAGAATGACACCACGTTAAAACTTTTAGTGGATAATCATAATGAGAGTCTTAGACCATTCAGACGCGCTGCGGGTACGAAGCTTCGTGGATAGATCGGCAGCACGAGCCATCTAGTTTTGCTGGTCTTCAGTTCGAGTCTCAAAACTGAGAACTTTTTAAATATATTTTTCTTTTCTTTTTTTTACGTTTTTTTTAGATATTTTTATCCTTTATTCCCACACTTACTACGAACTTTTCCAAATCTTATACTACTAAAATAAAATTTTGTGTCAAAATATTTCTACATTCAAGAGAAATTTTAGGAGTTGAGTTCACGCACATGCGCAGAATTCATTCCTATTCAAACATTGTGCTTTTAGACCAGAATGACACCACGTTAAAACTTTTAGTGGATAATCATAATGAGAGTCTTAGACAATTCAGACGCGCTGCGAGTAGGAAGCTTCGTGGCCAGATCGGCAGCACGAGCCATCTAATTTGCTGGTCGTCAGTTCGAGTCTCCAAACTGAGAACTTTTTAAATATATTTTTCTTTTATTTTTTTTACATTTTTTTTAGATATTTTTATCCTTTATTCCCACACTTACTACGAACTTTTCAAAATCTTATACTACTAAAATAAAATTTTGTGTCAAAATATTTCTACATTCAAGAGAAATTTTAGGAATCGACTTCACGCACATGCGCAGAATTCATTCCTATTCAAAACATTGTGCTTTTAGACCAGAATGACACCACGTTAAAACTTTTAGTGGATAATCATAATGAGAGTCTTAGACCATTCAGACGCGCTGCGGGTACGAAGCTTCGTGGCCAAATCGGCAGCACGAGCCATCTAGTTTTGCTGGTCTTCAGTTCGAGTCTCGAAACTGAGAACTTTTTAAATATATTTTTCTTTTCTTTTTTTTACATTTTTTAAAGATATTTTTATCCTTTATTCCCACACTTACTACGAACTTTTCCAAATCTTATACTACTAAAATAAAGTTTTATGTCAAAATATTTCTATATTCAAGAGAAATTTTAGGAGTCGCGTTCACGCACATGCGCAGAATTCATTCCTATTCAAAACATTGTGCTTTTAGACCAGAATGACACCACGTTAAAACTTTTAGTGGATAATCGTAATGAGAGTCTTAGACCATTCAGACGCGCTGCGGGTACGAAGCTTCGTGGCCAGATCGGCAGCACGAGCCATCTAGTTTTGCTGGTCTCCAGTTCGAGTCTCGAAACTGAGAACTTTTTCAATATATTTTTCTTTTCTTTTTTTTAAATTTTTTTATATATTTTTATCCTTTATTCCCACACTTACTACGAACTTTTCCAAATCTTATACTACTAAAATAAAATTTTATGTCAAAATATTTCTATATTCAAGAGAAATTTTAGGAGTCGAGTTCACGCACATGCGCAGAATTCATTCCTATTCAAAACATTGTGCTTTTAGACCAGAATGACACCACGTTAAAACTTTTAGTGGATAATCATAATGAGAGTCTTAGACCATTCAGACGCGCTGCGGGTACGAAGCATCGTGGCCATATCGGCAGCACGAGCCATCTAGTTTTGCTGGTCTTCAGTTCGAGTCCCGAAACTGAGAACTTTTTAAATATATTTTTCTTTTCTTTTTTTTTACGTTTTTTTTAGATATTTTTATCCTTTATTCCCACACTTACTACGAACTTTTCCAAATCTTATACTACTAAAATAAAATTTTATGTCAAAATATTTCTATATTCAAGAGAAATTTTAGGAGTCGACTTCACGCAGATGCGCAGAATTCATTCTTATTCAAAACATTGTGCTTTTAGACCAGAATGGCACCACGTTAAAACTTTTAGTGGATAATCATAATGAGAGTCTTAGACCATTCAGACGCGCTGCGGGTACGAAGCTTCGTGGCCAGATCGGCAGCACGAGCCATCTAGTTTTGCTGGTCTCCAGTTCGAGTCTCGAAACTGAGAACTTTTTCAATATATTTTTCTTTTCTTTTTTTTAAATTTTTTTATATATTTTTATCCTTTATTCCCACACTTACTACGAACTTTTCCAAATCTTATACTACTAAAATAAAATTTTATGTCAAAATATTTCTATATTCAAGAGAAATTTTAGGAGTCGAGTTCACGCACATGCGCAGAATTCATTCCTATTCAAAACATTGTGCTTTTAGACCAGAATGACACCACGTTAAAACTTTTAGTGGATAATCATAATGAGAGTCTTAGACCATTCAGACGCGCTGCGGGTACGAAGCATCGTGGCCATATCGGCAGCACGAGCCATCTAGTTTTGCTGGTCTTCAGTTCGAGTCCCGAAACTGAGAACTTTTTAAATATATTTTTCTTTTCTTTTTTTTTACGTTTTTTTTAGATATTTTTATCCTTTATTCCCACACTTACTACGAACTTTTCCAAATCTTATACTACTAAAATAAAATTTTATGTCAAAATATTTCTATATTCAAGAGAAATTTTAGGAGTCGACTTCACGCAGATGCGCAGAATTCATTCTTATTCAAAACATTGTGCTTTTAGACCAGAATGGCACCACGTTAAAACTTTTAGTGGATAATCATAATGAGAGTCTTAGACCATTCAGACGCGCTGCGGGTACGAAGCTTCGTGGCCAGATCGGCAGCACGAGCCATCTAGTTTTGCTGGTCTTCAGTTCGAGTCTCGAAACTGAGAACTTTTTCAATATATTTTTCTTTTCTTTTTTTTAAATTTTTTTATATATTTTTATCCTTTATTCCCACACTTACTACGAACTTTTCCAAATCTTATACTACTAAAATAAAATTTTATGTCAAAATATTTCTATATTCAAGAGAAATTTTAGGAGTCGAGTTCACGCACATGCGCAGAATTCATTCCTATTCAAAACATTGTGCTTTTAGACCAGAATGACACAACGTTAAAACTTTTAGTGGATAATCATAATGAGAGTCTTAGACCATTCAGACGCGCTGCGGGTACGAAGCATCGTGGCCATATCGGCAGCACGAGCCATCTAGTTTTGCTGGTCTTCAGTTCGAGTCCCGAAACTGAGAACTTTTTAAATATATTTTTCTTTTCTTTTTTTTACGTTTTTTTTAGATATTTTTATCCTTTATTCCCACACTTACTACGAACTTTTCCAAATCTTATAATACTAAAATAAAATTTTATGTCAAAATATTTCTATATTCAAGAGAAATTTTAGGAGTCGACTTCACGCAGATGCGCAGAATTCATTCTTATTCAAAACATTGTGCTTTTAGACCAGAATGACACCACGTTAAAACTTTTAGTGGATAATCGTAATGAGAGTCTTAGACCATTCAGACGCGCTGCGGGTACGAATCTTCGTGGCCAGATCGGCAGCACGAGCCATCTAGTTTTGCTGGTCTCCAGTTCGAGTCTCGAAACTGAGAACTTTTTCAATATATTTTTCTTTTCTTTTTTTTAAATTTTTTATATATTTTTATCCTTTATTCCCACACTTACTACGAACTTTTCCAAATCTTATACTACTAAAATAAAATTTTATGTCAAAATATTTCTATATTCAAGAGAAATTTTAGGAGTCGAGTTCACGCACATGCGCAGAATTCATTCCTATTCAAAACATTGTGCTTTTAGACCAGAATGACACAACGTTAAAACTTTTAGTGGATAATCATAATGAGAGTCTTAGACCATTCAGACGCGCTGCGGGTACGAAGCATCGTGGCCATATCGGCAGCACGAGCCATCTAGTTTTGCTGGTCTTCAGTTCGAGTCCCGAAACTGAGAACTTTTTAAATATATTTTTCTTTTCTTTTTTTTACGTTTTTTTTAGATATTTTTATCCTTTATTCCCACAATTACTACGAACTTTTCCAAATCTTATACTACTAAAATAAAATTTTATGTCAAAATATTTCTATATTCAAGAGAAATTTTAGGAGTCGACTTCACGCACATGCGCAGAATTCATTCCTATTCAAAACATTGTGCTTTTAGACCAGAATGGCACCACGTTAAAACTTTTAGTGGATAATCATAATGAGAGTCTTAGACCATTCAGACGCGCTGCGGGTACGAAGCTTCGTGGATAGATCGGCAGCACGAGCCATCTAGTTTTGCTGGTCTTCAGTTCGAGTCTCAAAACTGAGAACTTTTTAAATATATTTTTCTTTTCTTTTTTTTACGTTTTTTTTAGATATTTTTATCCTTTATTCCCACACTTACTACGAACTTTTCCAAATCTTATAATACTAAAATAAAATTTTATGTCAAAATATTTCTATATTCAAGAGAAATTTTAGGAGTCGACTTCACGCACATGCGCAGAATTCATTCCTATTCAAAACATTGTGCTTTTAGACCAGAATGGCACCACGTTAAAACTTTTAGTGGATAATCATAATGAGAGTCTTAGACCATTCAGACGCGCTGCGGGTACGAAGCTTCGTGGATAGATCGGCAGCACGAGCCATCTAGTTTTGTTGGTCTTCAGTTCGAGTCTCAAAACTGAGAACTTTTTAAATATATTTTTCTTTTCTTTTTTTTACGTTTTTTTTAGATATTTTTATCCTTTATTCCCACACTTACTACGAACTTTTCCAAATCTTATACTACTAAAATAAAATTTTATGTCAAAATATTTCTATATTCAAGAGAAATTTTAGGAGTCGACTTCACGCACATGCGCAGAATTCATTCCTATTCAAAACATTGTGCTTTTAGACCAGAATGACACCACGTTAAAACTTTTAGTGGATAATCATAATGAGAGTCTTAGACCATTCAGACGCGCTGCGGGTACGAATCTTCGTGGCCAGATCGGCAGCACGAGCCATCTAGTTTTGCTGGTCTCCAGTTCGAGTCTCGAAACTGAGAACTTTTTCAATATATTTTTCTTTTCTTTTTTTTAAATTTCTTATATATTTTTATCCTTTATTCCCACACTTACTACGAACTTTTCCAAATCTTATACTACTAAAATAAAATTTTATGTCAAAATATTTCTATATTCAAGAGAAATTTTAGGAGTCGAGTTCACGCAAATGCGCAGAATTCATTCCTATTCAAAACATTGTGCTTTTAGACCAGAATGACACCACGTTAAAACGTTTAGTGGATAATCATAATGAGAGTCTTAGACCATTCAGACGCGGTGCGGGTACGAAGCTTCGTGGCCAGATCGGCAGCACGAGCCATCTAGTTTTGCTGGTCTCCAGTTCGAGTCTCGAAACTGAGAACTTTTTCAATATATTTTTCTTTTTTTTTTTACATTTTTTTATATATTTTTATCCTTTATTCCCACACTTACTACGAACTTTTCCAAATATTATACTAGTAAAATAAAATTTTATGTCAAAATATTTCTATATTCAAGATAAATGTTAGGAGTCGAGTTCACGCACATGCGCAGAATTCATTCCTATTCAAAACATTGTGCTTTTAGACCAGAAAAACACCACGTTAAAACTTTTAGTGGATAATCATAATGAGAGTCTTAGACCATTCAGACGTGTTGCGGGTACGAAGCTCCGTAGCCAGATCGGCAGCACGAGCCATCTAGTTTTGCTGGTCTTCAGTTCGAGTCTCGAAACTGAGAACTTTTTAAATATATTTTTCTTTCCTTTTTTTAACATTTTTTTTAGATATTTTTATCCTTTATTCCCACACTTACTACGAACTTTTAAAAATCTTATACTAGTAAAATAAAATTTTATGTCAAAATATTTCTATATTCAAGAGAAATTTTAGGAGTTGAGTTCACGCACATGCGCAGAATTCATTCCTATGCAAACATTGTGCTTTTAGACCAGAATGACACCACGTTAAAACTTTTAGTGGATAATCATAATGAGAGTCTTAGACCATTCAGACGCGCTGCGGGTACGAAGCTTCGTGGATAGATCGGCAGCACGATCCATCTAGTTTTGCTGGTCTTCAGTTCGAGTCTCAAAACTGAGAACTTTTTAAATATATTTTTCTTTTCTTTTTTTTACGTTTTTTTTAGATATTTTTATCCTTTATTCCCACACTTACTACGAACTTTTCCAAATCTTATACTACTAAAATAAAATTTTATGTCAAAATATTTCTATATTCAAGAGAAATTTTAGGAGTCGACTTCACGCAGATGCGCAGAATTCATTCTTATTCAAAACATTGTGCTTTTAGACCAGAATGGCACCACGTTAAAACTTTTAGTGGATAATCATAATGAGAGTCTTAGACCATTCAGACGCGCTGCGGGTACGAAGCTTCGTGGCCAGATCGGCAGCACGAGCCATCTAGTTTTGCTGGTCTTCAGTTCGAGTCTCGAAACTGAGAACTTTTTAAATATATTTTTCTTTTCTTTTTTTTACATTTTTTAAAGATATTTTTATCCTTTATTCCCACACTTACTACGAACTTTTCCAAATCTTATACTACTAAAATAAAATTTTATGTCAAAATATTTCTATATTCAAGAGAAATTTTAGGAGTCGAGTTCACGCACATGCGCAGAATTCATTCCTATTCAAAACATTGTGCTTTTAGACCAGAATGACACAACGTTAAAACTTTTAGTGGATAATCATAATGAGAGTCTTAGACCATTCAGACGCGCTGCGGGTACGAAGCATCGTGGCCATATCGGCAGCACGAGCCATCTAGTTTTGCTGGTCTTCAGTTCGAGTCCCGAAACTGAGAACTTTTTAAATATATTTTTCTTTTCTTTTTTTTACGTTTTTTTTAGATATTTTTATCCTTTATTCCCACACTTACTACGAACTTTTCCAAATCTTATAATACTAAAATAAAATTTTATGTCAAAATATTTCTATATTCAAGAGAAATTTTAGGAGTCGACTTCACGCAGATGCGCAGAATTCATTCTTATTCAAAACATTGTGCTTTTAGACCAGAATGACACCACGTTAAAACTTTTAGTGGATAATCGTAATGAGAGTCTTAGACCATTCAGACGCGCTGCGGGTACGAATCTTCGTGGCCAGATCGGCAACACGAGCAATCTAGTTTTGCTGGTCTCCAGTTCGAGTCTCGAAACTGAGAACTTTTTCAATATATTTTTCTTTTCTTTTTTTTAAATTTTTTATATATTTTTATCCTTTATTCCCACACTTACTACGAACTTTTCCAAATCTTATACTACTAAAATAAAATTTTATGTCAAAATATTTCTATATTCAAGAGAAATTTTAGGAGTCGAGTTCACGCACATGCGCAGAATTCATTCCTATTCAAAACATTGTGCTTTTAGACCAGAATGACACAACGTTAAAACTTTTAGTGGATAATCATAATGAGAGTCTTAGACCATTCAGACGCGCTGCGGGTACGAAGCATCGTGGCCATATCGGCAGCTCGAGCCATCTAGTTTTGCTGGTCTTCAGTTCGAGTCCCGAAACTGAGAACTTTTTAAATATATTTTTCTTTTCTTTTTTTTACGTTTTTTTTAGATATTTTTATCCTTTATTCCCACAATTACTACGAACTTTTCCAAATCTTATACTACTAAAATAAAATTTTATGTCAAAATATTTCTATATTCAAGAGAAATTTTAGGAGTCGACTTCACGCACATGCGCAGAATTCATTCCTATTCAAAACATTGTGCTTTTAGACCAGAATGGCACCACGTTAAAACTTTTAGTGGATAATCATAATGAGAGTCTTAGACCATTCAGACGCGCTGCGGGTACGAAGCTTCGTGGATAGATCGGCAGCACGAGCCATCTAGTTTTGCTGGTCTTCAGTTCGAGTCTCAAAACTGAGAACTTTTTAAATATATTTTTCTTTTCTTTTTTTTACGTTTTTTTTAGATATTTTTATCCTTTATTCCCACACTTACTACGAACTTTTCCAAATCTTATAATACTAAAATAAAATTTTATGTCAAAATATTTCTATATTCAAGAGAAATTTTAGGAGTCGACTTCACGCACATGCGCAGAATTCATTCCTATTCAAAACATTGTGCTTTTAGACCAGAATGGCACCACGTTAAAACTTTTAGTGGATAATCATAATGAGAGTCTTAGACCATTCAGACGCGCTGCGGGTACGAAGCTTCGTGGATAGATCGGCAGCACGAGCCATCTAGTTTTGTTGGTCTTCAGTTCGAGTCTCAAAACTGAGAACTTTTTAAATATATTTTTCTTTTCTTTTTTTTACGTTTTTTTTAGATATTTTTATCCTTTATTCCCACACTTACTACGAACTTTTCCAAATCTTATACTACTAAAATAAAATTTTATGTCAAAATATTTCTATATTCAAGAGAAATTTTAGGAGTCGACTTCACGCACATGCGCAGAATTCATTCCTATTCAAAACATTGTGCTTTTAGACCAGAATGACACCACGTTAAAACTTTTAGTGGATAATCATAATGAGAGTCTTAGACCATTCAGACGCGCTGCGGGTACGAATCTTCGTGGCCAGATCGGCAGCACGAGCCATCTAGTTTTGCTGGTCTCCAGTTCGAGTCTCGAAACTGAAAACTTTTTCAATATATTTTTCTTTTCTTTTTTTTAAATTTCTTATATATTTTTATCCTTTATTCCCACACTTACTACGAACTTTTCCAAATCTTATACTACTAAAATAAAATTTTATGTCAAAATATTTCTATATTCAAGAGAAATTTTAGGAGTCGAGTTCACGCAAATGCGCAGAATTCATTCCTATTCAAAACATTGTGCTTTTAGACCAGAATGACACCACGTTAAAACGTTTAGTGGATAATCATAATGAGAGTCTTAGACCATTCAGACGCGGTGCGGGTACGAAGCTTCGTGGCCAGATCGGCAGCACGAGCCATCTAGTTTTGCTGGTCTCCAGTTCGAGTCTCGAAACTGAGAACTTTTTCAATATATTTTTCTTTCCTTTTTTTAACATTTTTTTTAGATATTTTTATCCTTTATTCCCACACTTACTACGAACTTTTAAAAATCTTATACTAGTAAAATAAAATTTTATGTCAAAATATTTCTATATTCAAGAGAAATTTTAGGAGTTGAGTTCACGCACATGCGCAGAATTCATTCCTATTCAAACATTGTGCTTTTAGACCAGAATGACACCACGTTAAAACTTTTAGTGGATAATCATAATGAGAGTCTTAGACCATTCAGACGCGCTGCGGGTACGAAGCTTCGTGGATAGATCGGCAGCACGAGCCATCTAGTTTTGCTGGTCTTCAGTTCGAGTCTCAAAACTGAGAACTTTTTAAATATATTTTTCTTTTCTTTTTTTTACGTTTTTTTTAGATATTTTTATCCTTTATTCCCACACTTACTACGAACTTTTCCAAATCTTATACTACTAAAATAAAATTTTGTGTCAAAATATTTCTACATTCAAGAGAAATTTTAGGAGTTGAGTTCACGCACATGCGCAGAATTCATTCCTATTCAAACATTGTGCTTTTAGACCAGAATGACACCACGTTAAAACTTTTAGTGGATAATCATAATGAGAGTCTTAGACAATTCAGACGCGCTGCGAGTAGGAAGCTTCGTGGCCAGATCGGCAGCACGAGCCATCTAATTTGCTGGTCGTCAGTTCGAGTCTCCAAACTGAGAACTTTTTAAATATATTTTTCTTTTATTTTTTTTACATTTTTTTTAGATATTTTTATCCTTTATTCCCACACTTACTACGAACTTTTCAAAATCTTATACTACTAAAATAAAATTTTGTGTCAAAATATTTCTACATTCAAGAGAAATTTTAGGAATCGACTTCACGCACATGCGCAGAATTCATTCCTATTCAAAACATTGTGCTTTTAGACCAGAATGACACCACGTTAAAACTTTTAGTGGATAATCATAATGAGAGTCTTAGACCATTCAGACGCGCTGCGGGTACGAAGCTTCGTGGCCAAATCGGCAGCACGAGCCATCTAGTTTTGCTGGTCTTCAGTTCGAGTCTCGAAACTGAGAACTTTTTAAATATATTTTTCTTTTCTTTTTTTTACATTTTTTAAAGATATTTTTATCCTTTATTCCCACACTTACTACGAACTTTTCCAAATCTTATACTACTAAAATAAAGTTTTATGTCAAAATATTTCTATATTCAAGAGAAATTTTAGGAGTCGCGTTCACGCACATGCGCAGAATTCATTCCTATTCAAAACATTGTGCTTTTAGACCAGAATGACACCACGTTAAAACTTTTAGTGGATAATCGTAATGAGAGTCTTAGACCATTCAGACGCGCTGCGGGTACGAAGCTTCGTGGCCAGATCGGCAGCACGAGCCATCTAGTTTTGCTGGTCTCCAGTTCGAGTCTCGAAACTGAGAACTTTTTAAATATATTTTTCTTTTCTTTTTTTTAAATTTTTTTATATATTTTTATCCTTTATTCCCACACTTACTACGAACTTTTCCAAATCTTATACTACTAAAATAAAATTTTATGTCAAAATATTTCTATATTCAAGAGAAATTTTAGGAGTCGAGTTCACGCACATGCGCAGAATTCATTCCTATTCAAAACATTGTGCTTTTAGACCAGAATGACACCACGTTAAAACTTTTAGTGGATAATCATAATGAGAGTCTTAGACCATTCAGACGCGCTGCGGGTACGAAGCTTCGTGGCCAGATCGGCAGCACGAGCCATCTAGTTTTGCTGGTCTCCAGTTCGAGTCTCGAAACTGAGAACTTTTTCAATATATTTTTCTTTTCTTTTTTTTAAATTTTTTTATATATTTTTATCTTTTATTCCCACACTTACTACGAACTTTTCCAAATCTTATACTACTAAAATAAAGTTTTATGTCAAAATATTTCTATATTCAAGAGAAATTTTAGGAGTCGCGTTCACGCACATGCGCAGAATTCATTCCTATTCAAAACATTGTGCTTTTAGACCAGAATGACACCACGTTAAAACTTTTAGTGGATAATCGTAATGAGAGTCTTAGACCATTCAGACGCGCTGCGGGTACGAAGCTTCGTGGCCAGATCGGCAGCACGAGCCATCTAGTTTTGCTGGTCTCCAGTTCGAGTCTCGAAACTGAGAACTTTTTCAATATATTTTTCTTTTCTTTTTTTTAAATTTTTTTATATATTTTTATCCTTTATTCCCACACTTACTACGAACTTTTCCAAATCTTATACTACTAAAATAAAATTTTATGTCAAAATATTTCTATATTCAAGAGAAATTTTAGGAGTCGACTTCACGCACATGCGCAGAATTCATTCCTATTCAAAAAATTTGCTTTTAGACCAGAATGACACCACGTTAAAACTTTTAGTGGATAATCATAATGAGAGTCTTAGACCATTCAGACGCGCTGCGGGTACGAAGCATCGTGGCCATATCGGCAGCACGAGCCATCTAGTTTTGCTGGTCTTCAGTTCGAGTCCCGAAACTGAGAACTTTTTAAATATATTTTTCTTTTCTTTTTTTTACGTTTTTTTTAGATATTTTTATCCTTTATTCCCACACTTACTACGAACTTTTCCAAATCTTATAATACTAAAATAAAATTTTATGTCAAAATATTTCTATATTCAAGAGAAATTTTAGGAGTCGACTTCACGCACATGCGCAGAATTCATTCCTATTCAAAACATTGTGCTTTTAGACCAGAATGGCACCACGTTAAAACTTTTAGTGGATAATCATAATGAGAGTCTTAGACCATTCAGACGCGCTGCGGGTACGAAGCTTCGTGGATAGATCGGCAGCACGAGCCATCTAGTTTTGTTGGTCTTCAGTTCGAGTCTCAAAACTGAGAACTTTTTAAATATATTTTTCTTTTCTTTTTTTTACGTTTTTTTTAGATATTTTTATCCTTTATTCCCACACTTACTACGAACTTTTCCAAATCTTATACTACTAAAATAAAATTTTATGTCAAAATATTTCTATATTCAAGAGAAATTTTAGGAGTCGACTTCACGCACATGCGCAGAATTCATTCCTATTCAAAACATTGTGCTTTTAGACCAGAATGACACCACGTTAAAACTTTTAGTGGATAATCATAATGAGAGTCTTAGACCATTCAGACGCGCTGCGGGTACGAATCTTCGTGGCCAGATCGGCAGCACGAGCCATCTAGTTTTGCTGGTCTCCAGTTCGAGTCTCGAAACTGAGAACTTTTTAAATATATTTTTCTTTTCTTTTTTTTAAATTTTTTTATATATTTTTATCCTTTATTCCAACACTTACTACGAACTTTTCCAAATCTTATACTACTAAAATAAAATTTTATGTCAAAATATTTCTATATTCAAGAGAAATTTTAGGAGTCGAGTTCACGCACATGCGCAGAATTCATTCCTATTCAAAACATTGTGCTTTTAGACCAGAATGACACCACGTTAAAACTTTTAGTGGATAATCATAATGAGAGTCTTAGACCATTCAGACGCGCTGCGGGTACGAAGCTTCGTGGCCAGATCGGCAGCACGAGCCATCTAGTTTTGCTGGTCTCCAGTTCGAGTCTCGAAACTGAGAACTTTTTCAATATATTTTTCTTTTTTTTTTTACATTTTTTTATATATTTTTATCCCTTATTCCCACACTTACTACGAACTTTTCCAAATATTATACTAGTAAAATAAAATTTTATGTCAAAATATTTCTATATTCAAGATAAATGTTAGGAGTCGAGTTCACGCACATGCGCAGAATTCATTCCTATTCAAAACATTGTGCTTTTAGACCAGAAAAACACCACGTTAAAACTTTTAGTGGATAATCATAATGAGAGTCTTAGACCATTCAGACGTGTTGCGGGTACGAAGCTCCGTAGCCAGATCGGCAGCACGAGCCATCTAGTTTTGCTGGTCTTCAGTTCGAGTCTCGAAACTGAGAACTTTTTAAATATATTTTTCTTTCCTTTTTTTAACATTTTTTTTAGATATTTTTATCCTTTATTCCCACACTTACTACGAACTTTTAAAAATCTTATACTAGTAAAATAAAATTTTATGTCAAAACATTTCTATATTCAAGAGAAATTTTAGGAGTTGAGTTCACGCACATGCGCAGAATTCATTCCTATTCAAACATTGTGCTTTTAGACCAGAATGACACCACGTTAAAACTTTTAGTGGATAATCATAATGAGAGTCTTAGACCATTCAGACGCGCTGCGGGTACGAAGCTTCGTGGATAGATCGGCAGCACGAGCCATCTAGTTTTGCTGGTCTTCAGTTCGAGTCTCAAAACTGAGAACTTTTTAAATATATTTTTCTTTTCTTTTTTTTACGTTTTTTTTAGATATTTTTATCCTTTATTCCCACACTTACTACGAACTTTTCCAAATCTTATACTACTAAAATAAAATTTTGTGTCAAAATATTTCTACATTCAAGAGAAATTTTAGGAGTTGAGTTCACGCACATGCGCAGAATTCATTCCTATTCAAACATTGTGCTTTTAGACCAGAATGACACCACGTTAAAACTTTTAGTGGATAATCATAATGAGAGTCTTAGACAATTCAGACGCGCTGCGAGTAGGAAGCTTCGTGGCCAGATCGGCAGCACGAGCCATCTAATTTGCTGGTCGTCAGTTCGAGTCTCCAAACTGAGAACTTTTTAAATATATTTTTCTTTTATTTTTTTTACATTTTTTTTAGATATTTTTATCCTTTATTCCCACACTTACTACGAACTTTTCAAAATCTTATACTACTAAAATAAAATTTTGTGTCAAAATATTTCTACATTCAAGAGAAATTTTAGGAATCGACTTCACGCACATGCGCAGAATTCATTCCTATTCAAAACATTGTGCTTTTAGACCAGAATGACACCACGTTAAAACTTTTAGTGGATAATCATAATGAGAGTCTTAGACCATTCAGACGCGCTGCGGGTACGAAGCTTCGTGGATAGATCGGCAGCACGAGCCATCTAGTTTTGCTGGTCTTCAGTTCGAGTCTCAAAACTGAGAACTTTTTAAATATATTTTTCTTTTCTTTTTTTTACGTTTTTTTTAGATATTTTTATCCTTTATTCCCACACTTACTACGAACTTTTCCAAATCTTATACTACTAAAATAAAATTTTGTGTCAAAATATTTCTACATTCAAGAGAAATTTTAGGAGTTGAGTTCACGCACATGCGCAGAATTCATTCCTATTCAAACATTGTGCTTTTAGACCAGAATGACACCACGTTAAAACTTTTAGTGGATAATCATAATGAGAGTCTTAGACAATTCAGACGCGCTGCGAGTAGGAAGCTTCGTGGCCAGATCGGCAGCACGAGCCATATAATTTGCTGGTCGTCAGTTCGAGTCTCCAAACTGAGAACTTTTTAAATATATTTTTCTTTTATTTTTTTTACATTTTTTTTAGATATTTTTATCCTTTATTCCCACACTTACTACGAACTTTTCAAAATCTTATACTACTAAAATAAAATTTTGTGTCAAAATATTTCTACATTCAAGAGAAATTTTAGGAATCGACTTCACGCACATGCGCAGAATTCATTCCTATTCAAAACATTGTGCTTTTAGACCAGAATGACACCACGTTAAAACTTTTAGTGGATAATCATAATGAGAGTCTTAGACCATTCAGACGCGCTGCGGGTACGAAGCTTCGTGGCCAAATCGGCAGCACGAGCCATCTAGTTTTGCTGGTCTTCAGTTCGAGTCTCGAAACTGAGAACTTTTTAAATATATTTTTCTTTTCTTTTTTTTACATTTTTTAAAGATATTTTTATCCTTTATTCCCACACTTACTACGAACTTTTCCAAATCTTATACTACTAAAATAAAGTTTTATGTCAAAATATTTCTATATTCAAGAGAAATTTTAGGAGTCGCGTTCACGCACATGCGCAGAATTCATTCCTATTCAAAACATTGTGCTTTTAGACCAGAATGACACCACGTTAAAACTTTTAGTGGATAATCGTAATGAGAGTCTTAGACCATTCAGACGCGCTGCGGGTACGAAGCTTCGTGGCCAGATCGGCAGCACGAGCCATCTAGTTTTGCTGGTCTCCAGTTCGAGTCTCGAAACTGAGAACTTTTTAAATATATTTTTCTTTTCTTTTTTTTAAATTTTTTTATATATTTTTATCCTTTATTCCCACACTTACTACGAACTTTTCCAAATCTTATACTATTAAAATAAAATTTTATGTCAAAATATTTCTATATTCAAGAGAAATTTTAGGAGTCGAGTTCACGCACATGCGCAGAATTCATTCCTATTCAAAACATTGTGCTTTTAGACCAGAATGACACCACGTTAAAACTTTTAGTGGATAATCATAATGAGAGTCTTAGACCATTCAGACGCGCTGCGGGTACGAAGCTTCGTGGCCAGATCGGCAGCACGAGCCATCTAGTTTTGCTGGTCTCCAGTTCGAGTCTCGAAACTGAGAACTTTTTCAATATATTTTTCTTTTCTTTTTTTTAAATTTTTTTATATATTTTTATCTTTTATTCCCACACTTACTACGAACTTTTCCAAATCTTATACTACTAAAATAAAGTTTTATGTCAAAATATTTCTATATTCAAGAGAAATTTTAGGAGTCGCGTTCACGCACATGCGCAGAATTCATTCCTATTCAAAACATTGTGCTTTTAGACCAGAATGACACCACGTTAAAACTTTTAGTGGATAATCGTAATGAGAGTCTTAGACCATTCAGACGCGCTGCGGGTACGAAGCTTCGTGGCCAGATCGGCAGCACGAGCCATCTAGTTTTGCTGGTCTCCAGTTCGAGTCTCGAAACTGAGAACTTTTTCAATATATTTTTCTTTTCTTTTTTTTAAATTTTTTTATATATTTTTATCCTTTATTCCCACACTTACTACGAACTTTTCCAAATCTTATACTACTAAAATAAAATTTTATGTCAAAATATTTCTATATTCAAGAGAAATTTTAGGAGTCGACTTCACGCACATGCGCAGAATTCATTCCTATTCAAAAAATTTGCTTTTAGACCAGAATGACACCACGTTAAAACTTTTAGTGGATAATCATAATGAGAGTCTTAGACCATTCAGACGCGCTGCGGGTACGAAGCATCGTGGCCATATCGGCAGCACGAGCCATCTAGTTTTGCTGGTCTTCAGTTCGAGTCCCGAAACTGAGAACTTTTTAAATATATTTTTCTTTTCTTTTTTTTACGTTTTTTTTAGATATTTTTATCCTTTATTCCCACACTTACTACGAACTTTTCCAAATCTTATAATACTAAAATAAAATTTTATGTCAAAATATTTCTATATTCAAGAGAAATTTTAGGAGTCGACTTCACGCACATGCGCAGAATTCATTCCTATTCAAAACATTGTGCTTTTAGACCAGAATGGCACCACGTTAAAACTTTTAGTGGATAATCATAATGAGAGTCTTAGACCATTCAGACGCGCTGCGGGTACGAAGCTTCGTGGATAGATCGGCAGCACGAGCCATCTAGTTTTGTTGGTCTTCAGTTCGAGTCTCAAAACTGAGAACTTTTTAAATATATTTTTCTTTTCTTTTTTTTACGTTTTTTTTAGATATTTTTATCCTTTATTCCCACACTTACTACGAACTTTTCCAAATCTTATACTACTAAAATAAAATTTTATGTCAAAATATTTCTATATTCAAGAGAAATTTTAGGAGTCGACTTCACGCACATGCGCAGAATTCATTCCTATTCAAAACATTGTGCTTTTAGACCAGAATGACACCACGTTAAAACTTTTAGTGGATAATCATAATGAGAGTCTTAGACCATTCAGACGCGCTGCGGGTACGAATCTTCGTGGCCAGATCGGCAGCACGAGCCATCTAGTTTTGCTGGTCTCCAGTTCGAGTCTCGAAACTGAGAACTTTTTCAATATATTTTTCTTTTCTTTTTTTTAAATTTCTTATATATTTTTATCCTTTATTCCCACACTTACTACGAACTTTTCCAAATCTTATACTACTAAAATAAAATTTTATGTCAAAATATTTCTATATTCAAGAGAAATTTTAGGAGTCGAGTTCACGCAAATGCGCAGAATTCATTCCTATTCAAAACATTGTGCTTTTAGACCAGAATGACACCACGTTAAAACGTTTAGTGGATAATCATAATGAGAGTCTTAGACCATTCAGACGCGGTGCGGGTACGAAGCTTCGTGGCCAGATCGGCAGCACGAGCCATCTAGTTTTGCTGGTCTCCAGTTCGAGTCTCGAAACTGAGAACTTTTTCAATATATTTTTCTTTTTTTTTTTTACATTTTTTTATATATTTTTATCCTTTATTCCCACACTTACTACGAACTTTTCCAAATATTATACTAGTAAAATAAAATTTTATGTCAAAATATTTCTATATTCAAGATAAATGTTAGGAGTCGAGTTCACGCACATGCGCAGAATTCATTCCTATTCAAAACATTGTGCTTTTAGACCAGAAAAACACCACGTTAAAACTTTTAGTGGATAATCATAATGAGAGTCTTAGACCATTCAGACGTGTTGCGGGTACGAAGCTCCGTAGCCAGATCGGCAGCACGAGCCATCTAGTTTTGCTGGTCTTCAGTTCGAGTCTCGAAACTGAGAACTTTTTAAATATATTTTTCTTTCCTTTTTTTAACATTTTTTTTAGATATTTTTATCCTTTATTCCCACACTTACTACGAACTTTTAAAAATCTTATACTAGTAAAATAAAATTTTATGTCAAAATATTTCTATATTCAAGAGAAATTTTAGGAGTCGAGTTCACGCACATGCGCAGAATTCATTCCTATTCAAACATTGTGCTTTTAGACCAGAATGACACCACGTTAAAACTTTTAGTGGATAATCATAATGAGAGTCTTAGACCATTCAGACGCGCTGCGGGTACGAAGCTTCGTGGATAGATCGGCAGCACGAGCCATCTAGTTTTGCTGGTCTTCAGTTCGAGTCTCGAAACTGAGAACTTTTTAAATATATTTTTCTTTTCTTTTTTTTACGTTTTTTTTAGATATTTTTATCCTTTATTCCCACACTTACTACGAACTTTTCCAAATCTTATACTACTAAAATAAAATTTTGTGTCAAAATATTTCTACATTCAAGAGAAATTTTAGGAGTTGAGTTCACGCACATGCGCAGAATTCATTCCTATTCAAACATTGTGCTTTTAGACCAGAATGACACCACGTTAAAACTTTTAGTGGATAATCATAATGAGAGTCTTAGACAATTCAGACGCGCTGCGAGTAGGAAGCTTCGTGGCCAGATCGGCAGCACGAGCCATCTAATTTGCTGGTCGTCAGTTCGAGTCTCCAAACTGAGAACTTTTTAAATATATTTTTCTTTTATTTTTTTTACATTTTTTTTAGATATTTTTATCCTTTATTCCCACACTTACTACGAACTTTTCAAAATCTTATACTACTAAAATAAAATTTTGTGTCAAAATATTTCTACATTCAAGAGAAATTTTAGGAATCGACTTCACGCACATGCGCAGAATTCATTCCTATTCAAACATTGTGCTTTTAGACCAGAATGACACCACGTTAAAACTTTTAGTGGATAATCATAATGAGAGTCTTAGACAATTCAGACGCGCTGCGAGTAGGAAGCTTCGTGGCCAGATCGGCAGCACGAGCCATCTAATTTGCTGGTCGTCAGTTCGAGTCTCCAAACTGAGAACTTTTTAAATATATTTTTCTTTTATTTTTTTTACATTTTTTTTAGATATTTTTATCCTTTATTCCCACACTTACTACGAACTTTTCAAAATCTTATACTACTAAAATAAAATTTTGTGTCAAAATATTTCTACATTCAAGAGAAATTTTAGGAATCGACTTCACGCACATGCGCAGAATTCATTCCTATTCAAAACATTGTGCTTTTAGACCAGAATGACACCACGTTAAAACTTTTAGTGGATAATCATAATGAGAGTCTTAGACCATTCAGACGCGCTGCGGGTACGAAGCTTCGTGGCCAAATCGGCAGCACGAGCCATCTAGTTTTGCTGGTCTTCAGTTCGAGTCTCGAAACTGAGAACTTTTTAAATATATTTTTCTTTTCTTTTTTTTACATTTTTTAAAGATATTTTTATCCTTTATTCCCACACTTACTACGAACTTTTCCAAATCTTATACTACTAAAATAAAGTTTTATGTCAAAATATTTCTATATTCAAGAGAAATTTTAGGAGTCGCGTTCACGCACATGCGCAGAATTCATTCCTATTCAAAACATTGTGCTTTTAGACCAGAATGACACCACGTTAAAACTTTTAGTGGATAATCGTAATGAGAGTCTTAGACCATTCAGACGCGCTGCGGGTACGAAGCTTCGTGGCCAGATCGGCAGCACGAGCCATCTAGTTTTGCTGGTCTCCAGTTCGAGTCTCGAAACTGAGAACTTTTTAAATATATTTTTCTTTTCTTTTTTTTAAATTTTTTTATATATTTTTATCCTTTATTCCCACACTTACTACGAACTTTTCCAAATCTTATACTACTAAAATAAAATTTTATGTCAAAATATTTCTATATTCAAGAGAAATTTTAGGAGTCGAGTTCACGCACATGCGCAGAATTCATTCCTATTCAAAACATTGTGCTTTTAGACCAGAATGACACCACGTTAAAACTTTTAGTGGATAATCATAATGAGAGTCTTAGACCATTCAGACGCGCTGCGGGTACGAAGCTTCGTGGCCAGATCGGCAGCACGAGCCATCTAGTTTTGCTGGTCTCCAGTTCGAGTCTCGAAACTGAGAACTTTTTCAATATATTTTTCTTTTCTTTTTTTTAAATTTTTTTATATATTTTTATCTTTTATTCCCACACTTACTACGAACTTTTCCAAATCTTATACTACTAAAATAAAGTTTTATGTCAAAATATTTCTATATTCAAGAGAAATTTTAGGAGTCGCGTTCACGCACATGCGCAGAATTCATTCCTATTCAAAACATTGTGCTTTTAGACCAGAATGACACCACGTTAAAACTTTTAGTGGATAATCGTAATGAGAGTCTTAGACCATTCAGACGCGCTGCGGGTACGAAGCTTCGTGGCCAGATCGGCAGCACGAGCCATCTAGTTTTGCTGGTCTCCAGTTCGAGTCTCGAAACTGAGAACTTTTTCAATATATTTTTCTTTTCTTTTTTTTAAATTTTTTTATATATTTTTATCCTTTATTCCCACACTTACTACGAACTTTTCCAAATCTTATACTACTAAAATAAAATTTTATGTCAAAATATTTCTATATTCAAGAGAAATTTTAGGAGTCGACTTCACGCACATGCGCAGAATTCATTCCTATTCAAAAAATTTGCTTTTAGACCAGAATGACACCACGTTAAAACTTTTAGTGGATAATCATAATGAGAGTCTTAGACCATTCAGACGCGCTGCGGGTAAGAAGCATCGTGGCCATATCGGCAGCACGAGCCATCTAGTTTTGCTGGTCTTCAGTTCGAGTCCCGAAACTGAGAACTTTTTAAATATATTTTTCTTTTCTTTTTTTTTACGTTTTTTTTAGATATTTTTATCCTTTATTCCCACACTTACTACGAACTTTTCCAAATCTTATACTACTAAAATAAAATTTTATGTCAAAATATTTCTATATTCAAGAGAAATTTTAGGAGTCGACTTCACGCAGATGCGCAGAATTCATTCTTATTCAAAACATTGTGCTTTTAGACCAGAATGGCACCACGTTAAAACTTTTAGTGGATAATCATAATGAGAGTCTTAGACCATTCAGACGCGCTGCGGGTACGAAGCTTCGTGGCCAGATCGGCAGCACGAGCCATCTAGTTTTGCTGGTCTTCAGTTCGAGTCTCGAAACTGAGAACTTTTTAAATATATTTTTCTTTTCTTTTTTTTACATTTTTTAAAGATATTTTTATCCTTTATTCCCACACTTACTACGAACTTTTCCAAATCTTATACTACTAAAATAAAATTTTATGTCAAAATATTTCTATATTCAAGAGAAATTTTAGGAGTCGAGTTCACGCACATGCGCAGAATTCATTCCTATTCAAAACATTGTGCTTTTAGACCAGAACGACACCACGTTAAAACTTTTAGTGGATAATCGTAATGAGAGTCTTAGACCATTCAGACGCGCTGCGGGTACGAAGCTTCGTGGCCAGATCGGCAGCACGAGCCATCTAGTTTTGCTGGTCTTCAGTTCGAGTCTCGAAACTGAGAACTTTTTAAATATATTTTTCTTTTCTTTTTTTTACATTTTTTAAAGATATTTTTATCCTTTATTCCCACACTTACTACGAACTTTTCCAAATCTTATACTACTAAAATAAAGTTTTATGTCAAAATATTTCTATATTCAAGAGAAATTTTAGGAGTCGCGTTCACGCACATGCGCAGAATTCATTCCTATTCAAAACATTGTGCTTTTAGACCAGAATGACACCACGTTAAAACTTTTAGTGGATAATCGTAATGAGAGTCTTAGACCATTCAGACGCGCTGCGGGTACGAAGCTTCGTGGCCAGATCGGCAGCACGAGCCATCTAGTTTTGCTGGTCTCCAGTTCGAGTCTCGAAACTGAGAACTTTTTCAATATATTTTTCTTTTCTTTTTTTTAAATTTTTTTATATATTTTTATCCTTTATTCCCACACTTACTACGAACTTTTCCAAATCTTATACTACTAAAATAAAATTTTATGTCAAAATATTTCTATATTCAAGAGAAATTTTAGGAGTCGAGTTCACGCACATGCGCAGAATTCATTCCTATTCAAAACATTGTGCTTTTAGACCAGAATGACACCACATTAAAACTTTTAGTGGATAATCATAATGAGAGTCTTAGACCATTCAGACGCGCTGAGGGTACGAAGCTTCGTGGCCATATCGGCAGCACGAGCCATCTAGTTTTGCTGGTCTTCAGTTCGAGTCCCGAAACTGAGAACTTTTTAAATATATTTTTCTTTTCTTTTTTTTACGTATTTTTTAGATATTTTTATCCTTTATTCCCACACTTACTACGAACTTTTCCAAATCTTATACTACTAAAATAAAATTTTATGTCAAAATATTTCTATATTCAAGAGAAATTTTAGGAGTCGACTTCACGCACATGCGCAGAATTCATTCCTATTCAAAACATTGTGCTTTTAGACCAGAATTACACCACGTTAAAACTTTTAGTGGATAATCATAATGAGAGTCTTAGACCATTCAGACGCGCTGCGGGTACGATGCTTCGTGGCCAGACCGGCAGCACGAGCCATATAGTTTTGGTGGTCTTCAGTTCGAGTCTCGAAACTGAGAACTTTTTAAATATATTTTTCTTTTCTTTTTTTTACATTTTTTTTAGATATTTTTATCCTTTATTCCCACACTTACTACGAACTTTTCCAAATCTTATACTACTAAAATAAAATTTTATGTCAAAATATTTCTATATTCAAGAGAAATTTTAGGAGTCGAGTTCACGCACATGCGCAGAATTCATTCCTATTCAAAACATTGTGCTTTTAGACCAGAATGGCACCACGTTAAAACTTTTAGTGGATAATCATAATGAGAGTCTTAGACCATTCAGACGCGCTGCGGGTACGAAGCTTCGTGGCCAGATCGGCAGCACGAGCCGTCTAGTTTTGCTGGTCTTCAGTTCGAGTTTCAAAACTGAGAACTTTTTAAATATATTTTTCTTTTCTTTTTTTTACATTTTTTTTAGATATTTTTATCCTTTATTCCCACACTTACTACGAACTTTTCCAAATCTTATACTACTAAAATAAAATTTTATGTCAAAATAATTTTATATTTAAGAGAAATTTTAGGAGTCGAGTTCACGCACATGCGCAGAATTCATTCCTATTCAAAACATTGTGCTTTTAGACCAGAATGACACCACGTTAAAACTTTTAGGGGATAATCATAATGAGAGTCTTAGACCATTCAGACGCGCTGCGGGTACGAAGCTTCGTGGCCAGATCGGCAGCACGAGCCATCTAGTTTTGCTGTCTTCAGTTCGAGTCTCGAAACTGAGAACTTTTTAAATATATTTTTCTTTTCTTTTTTTTACGTTTTTTTTAGATATTTTTATCCTTTATTCCCACACTTACTACGAACTTTTCCAAATCTTATACTACTAAAATAAAATTTTATGTCAAAATATTTCTGTATTCAAGAGAAATTTTAGGAGTCGACTTCACGCACATGCGCAGAATTCATTCCTATTCAAAACATTGTGCTTTTAGACCAGAATGACACCACGTTAATACTTTTAGTGGATAATCATAATGAGAGTCTTAGACCATTCAGACGCGCTGCGGGTACGATGCTTCGTGGCCAGACCGGCAGCACGAGCCATATAGTTTTGGTGGTCTTCAGTTCGAGTCTCGAAACTGAGAACTTTTTAAATATATTTTTCTTTTCTTTTTTTTACATTTTTTTTAGATATATTTATCCTTTATTCCCACACTTACTACGAACTTTTCCAAATCTTATACTACTAAAATAAAATTTTATGTCAAAATATTTCTATATTCAAGAGAAATTTTAGGAGTCGAGTTCACGCACATGCGCAGAATTCATTCCTATTCAAAACATTGTGCTTTTAGACCAGAATGGCGCCACGTTAAAACTTTTAGTGGATAATCATAATGAGAGTCTTAGACCATTCAGACGCGCTGCGGGTACGAAGTTTCGTGGCCAGATCGGCAGCACGAGCCATCTAGTTTTGCTGGTCTTCAGTTCGAGTCTCGAAACTGAGAACTTTTTAAATATATTTTTCTTTTCTTTTTTTTACATTTTTTTAAGATATTTTTATCCTTTATTCCCACACTTACTACGAACTTTTCCAAATCTTATACTACTAAAATAAAATTTTATGTCAAAATATTTCTATATTCAAGAGAAATTTTAGGAGTCGAGTTCACGCACATGCGCAGAATTCATTCCTATTCAAAACATTGTGCTTTTAGACCAGAATGACACTACGTTAAAACTTTTAGTGGATAATCATAATGAGAGTCTTATACCATTCAGACGCGCTGCGGGTACGATGCTTCGTGGCCAGATCGGCAGAACGAGCCGTCTAGTTTTGCTGGTCTTCAGTTCGAGTCCCGAAACTGAGAACTTTTTAAACATATTTTTCTTTTCTTTTTTTTTACATTTTTTTTAGGTATTTTTATCCTTTAATCACGCACATGCGCAGAATTCATTCCTATTCAAAACATTGTGCTTTTAGACCAGAATTACACCACGTTAAAACTTTTAGTGGATAATCATAATGAGAGTCTTAGACCATTCAGACGCGCTGCGGGTACGATGCTTCGTGGCCAGACCGGCAGCACGAGCCATATAGTTTTGGTGGTCTTCAGTTCGAGTCTCGAAACTGAGAACTTTTTAAATATATTTTTCTTTTCTTTTTTTTACATTTTTTTTAGATATTTTTATCCTTTATTCCCACACTTACTACGAACTTTTCCAAATCTTATACTACTAAAATAAAATTTTATGTCAAAATATTTCTATATTCAAGAGAAATTTTAGGAGTCGAGTTCACGCACATGCGCAGAATTCATTCCTATTCAAAACATTGTGCTTTTAGACCAGAATGGCACCACGTTAAAACTTTTAGTGGATAATCATAATGAGAGTCTTAGACCATTCAGACGCGCTGCGGGTACGAAGCTTCGTGGCCAGATCGGCAGCACGAGCCGTCTAGTTTTGCTGGTCTTCAGTTCGAGTTTCAAAACTGAGAACTTTTTAAATATATTTTTCTTTTCTTTTTTTTACATTTTTTTTAGATATTTTTATCCTTTATTCCCACACTTACTACGAACTTTTCCAAATCTTATACTACTAAAATAAAATTTTATGTCAAAATAATTTTATATTTAAGAGAAATTTTAGGAGTCGAGTTCACGCACATGCGCAGAATTCATTCCTATTCAAAACATTGTGCTTTTAGACCAGAATGACACCACGTTAAAACTTTTAGGGGATAATCATAATGAGAGTCTTAGACCATTCAGACGCGCTGCGGGTACGAAGCTTCGTGGCCAGATCGGCAGCACGAGCCATCTAGTTTTGCTGTCTTCAGTTCGAGTCTCGAAACTGAGAACTTTTTAAATATATTTTTCTTTTCTTTTTTTTACGTTTTTTTTAGATATTTTTATCCTTTATTCCCACACTTACTACGAACTTTTCCAAATCTTATACTACTAAAATAAAATTTTATGTCAAAATATTTCTGTATTCAAGAGAAATTTTAGGAGTCGACTTCACGCACATGCGCAGAATTCATTCCTATTCAAAACATTGTGCTTTTAGACCAGAATGACACCACGTTAATACTTTTAGTGGATAATCATAATGAGAGTCTTAGACCATTCAGACGCGCTGCGGGTACGATGCTTCGTGGCCAGACCGGCAGCACGAGCCATATAGTTTTGGTGGTCTTCAGTTCGAGTCTCGAAACTGAGAACTTTTTAAATATATTTTTCTTTTCTTTTTTTTACATTTTTTTTAGATATTTTTATCCTTTATTCCCACACTTACTACGAACTTTTCCAAATCTTATACTACTAAAATAAAATTTTATGTCAAAATATTTCTATATTCAAGAGAAATTTTAGGAGTCGAGTTCACGCACATGCGCAGAATTCATTCCTATTCAAAACATTGTGCTTTTAGACCAGAATGGCGCCACGTTAAAACTTTTAGTGGATAATCATAATGAGAGTCTTAGACCATTCAGACGCGCTGCGGGTACGAAGTTTCGTGGCCAGATCGGCAGCACGAGCCATCTAGTTTTGCTGGTCTTCAGTTCGAGTCTCGAAACTGAGAACTTTTTAAATATATTTTTCTTTTCTTTTTTTTACATTTTTTTAAGATATTTTTATCCTTTATTCCCACACTTACTACGAACTTTTCCAAATCTTATACTACTAAAATAAAATTTTATGTCAAAATATTTCTATATTCAAGAGAAATTTTAGGAGTCGAGTTCACGCACATGCGCAGAATTCATTCCTATTCAAAACATTGTGCTTTTAGACCAGAATGACACTACGTTAAAACTTTTAGTGGATAATCATAATGAGAGTCTTATACCATTCAGACGCGCTGCGGGTACGATGCTTCGTGGCCAGATCGGCAGAACGAGCCGTCTAGTTTTGCTGGTCTTCAGTTCGAGTCCCGAAACTGAGAACTTTTTAAACATATTTTTCTTTTCTTTTTTTTTACATTTTTTTTAGGTATTTTTATCCTTTAATCACGCACATGCGCAGAATTCATTCCTATTCAAAACATTGTGCTTTTAGACCAGATTGACACCACGTTAAAACTTTTAGTGGATAACCATAATGAGAGTCTTAGACCATTCAGACGCGCTGCGGGTACGAAGCTTCGTGGCCAGATCGGCAGCACGAGCCATCTAGTTTTGCTGGTCTTCAGTTCGAGTCTCGAAACTGAGAACTTTTTAAATATATTTTTCTTTTCTTTTTTTTACGTTTTTTTTAGATATTTTTATCCTTTATTCCGACACTTACTACGAACTTTTCCAAATCTTATACTACTAAAATAAAATTTTATGTCAAAATATTTCTGTATTCAAGAGAAATTTTAGGAGTCGACTTCCCGCACATGCGCAGAATTCATTCCTATTCAAAACATTGTGCTTTTAGACCAGAATGACACCACGTTAATACTTTTAGTGGATAATCATAATGAGAGTCTTAGACCATTCAGACGCGCTGCGGGTACGATGCTTCGTGGCCAGACCGGAAGCACGAGCCATATAGTTTTGGTGGTCTTCAGTTCGAGTCTCGAAACTGAGAACTTTTTAAATATATTTTTCTTTTCTTTTTTTTACATTTTTTTTAGATATTTTTATCCTTTATTCCCACACTTACTACGAACTTTTCCAAATCTTATACTACTAAAATAAAATTTTATGTCAAAATATTTCTATATTCAAGAGAAATTTTAGGAGTCGAGTTCACGCACATGCGCAGAATTCATTCCTATTCAAAACATTGTGCTTTTAGACCAGAATGGCACCACGTTAAAACTTTTAGTGGATAATCATAATGAGAGTCTTAGACCATTCAGACGCGCTGCGGGTACGAAGCTTCGTGGCCAGATCGGCAGCACGAGCCATCTAGTTTTGCTGGTCTTCAGTTCGAGTCTCGAAACTGAGAACTTTTTAAATATATTTTTCTTTTCTTTTTTTTACATTTTTTTAAGATATTTTTATCCTTTATTCCCACACTTACTACGAACTTTTCCAAATCTTATACTACTAAAATAAAATTTTATGTCAAAATATTTCTATATTCAAGAGAAATTTTAAGAGTCGAGTTCACGCACATGCGCAGAATTCATTCCTATTCAAAACATTGTGCTTTTAGACCAGAATGACACCACGTTAAAACTTTTAGTGGATAATCATAATGAGAGTCTTAGACCATTCAGACGTGCTGCGGGTACGAAGCTTCGTGGCCAAATCGGCAGCTCGAGCCATCTAGTTTTGCTGGTCTTCAGTTCGAGTCTCGAAACTAAGAACTTTTTAAATATATTTTTCTTTCCTTTTTTTAACTTTTTTTTTATATATTTTTATCCTTTATTCCCACACTTACTACGAACTTTTAAAAACCTTATACTAGTAAAATAAAATTTTATGTCAAAATATTTCTATATTCAAGAGAAATTTTAGGAGTTGAGTTCACGCACATGCGCAGAATTCATTCCTATTCAAACATTGTGCTTTTAGACCAGAATGACACCACGTTAAAACTTTTAGTGGATAATCATAATGAGAGTCCT
Source organism: Argiope bruennichi (assembly GCF_947563725.1). Taxonomy (NCBI): domain Eukaryota; kingdom Metazoa; phylum Arthropoda; class Arachnida; order Araneae; family Araneidae; genus Argiope; species Argiope bruennichi. Next base: position 136,559,962 of record NC_079163.1, read on the forward strand.
AGACAATTCAGACGCGCTGCGAGTACGAAGCTTCGTGGCCAGATCGGCAGCACGAGCCATCTAGTTTTGCTGGTCTTCAGTTCGAGTCTCGAAACTGAGAACTTTTTAAATATATTTTTCTTTTCTTTTTTTTACATTTTTTTTAGATATTTTTATCCTTTATTCCCACACTTACTACGAACTTTTCCAAATCTTATACTACTAAAATAAAATTTTATGTCAAAATATTTCTATATTCAAGAGAAATTTTAGGAGTCGAGTTCACGCACATGCGCAGAATTCATTCCTATTCAAAACATTGTGCTTTTAGACCAGAATGGCGCCACGTTAAAACTTTTAGTGGATAATCATAATGAGAGTCTTAGACCATTCAGACGCGCTGCGGGTACGAAGTTTCGTGGCCAGATCGGCAGCACGAGCCATCTAGTTTTGCTGGTCTTCAGTTCGAGTCTCGAAACTGAGAACTTTTTAAATATATTTTTCTTTTCTTTTTTTTACATTTTTTTAAGATATTTTTATCCTTTATTCCCACACTTACTACGAACTTTTCCAAATCTTATACTACTAAAATAAAATTTTATGTCAAAATATTTCTATATTCAAGAGAAATTTTAGGAGTCGAGTTCACGCACATGCGCAGAATTCATTCCTATTCAAAACATTGTGCTTTTAGACCAGAATGACACTACGTTAAAACTTTTAGTGGATAATCATAATGAGAGTCTTATACCATTCAGACGCGCTGCGGGTACGATGCTTCGTGGCCAGATCGGCAGAACGAGCCGTCTAGTTTTGCTGGTCTTCAGTTCGAGTCTCGAAACTGAGAACTTTTTAAACATATTTTTCTTTTCTTTTTTTTTACATTTTTTTTAGGTATTTTTATCCTTTAATCACGCACATGCGCAGAATTCATTCCTATTCAAAACATTGTGCTTTTAGACCAGATTGACAAAACGTTAAAACTTTTAGTGGATAATCATAATGAGAGTCTTAGACCATTCAGACGCGCTGCGGGTACGAAGCTTCGTGGCCAGATCGGCAGCACGAGCCATCTAGTTTTGCTGGTCTTCAGTTCGAGTTTCAAAACTGAGAACTTTTTAAATATATTTTTCTTTTCTTTTTTTTACATTTTTTTTAGATATTTTTATCCTTTATTCCCACAATTACTACGAACTTTTCCAAATCTTATACTACTAAAATAAAATTTTATGTCAAAATAATTTTATATTTAAGAGAAATTTTAGGAGTCGAGTTCACGCACATGCGCAGAATTCATTCCTATTCAAAACATTGTGCTTTTAGACCAGAATGACACCACGTTAAAACTTTTAGTGGATAATCATAATGAGAGTCTTAGACCATTCAGACGCGCTGCGGGTAACATGCTTCGTGGCCAGACCGGCAGCACGAGCCATATAGTTTTGCTGGTCTTCAGTTCGAGTCTCGAAACTGAGAACTTTTTCAATATATTTTTATTTTCATTTTTTTTAGATATTTTTATCCTTTATTCCCACACTTACTACGAACTTTTCCAAATCTTATACTACTAAAATAAAATTTTATGTCAAAATATTTCTATATTCAAGAGAAATTTTAGGAGTCGAGTTCACGCACATGCGCAGAATTCATTCCTATTCAAAACATTGTGCTTTTAGACGAGAATGACACCCCGTTAAAACTTTTAGTGGATAATCATAATGAGAGTCTTAGACCATTCAGACGCGCTGCGAGTACGAAGCTTCGGGGCCAGATCGGAAGCACGAGCCATCTAGTTTTGCTGGTCTTCAGTTCGAGTCTCGAAACTGAGAACATTTTAAATATATTTTTCTTTTCTTTTTTTTACATTTTTTTAGATATCTTTATCCTTTAATCCCACACTTACTACGAACTTTCCCAAATCTTATACTAGTAAAATAAAATTTTATGTCAAAATATTTCTATATTCAAGAGAAATTTTAGGAGTCGAGTTCACGCACATGCGCAGAATTCATTCCTATTCAAAACATTGTGCTTTTAGACCAGAATGACACCACGTTAAAACTTTTAGTGGATAATCATAATGAGAGTCTTAGACCATTCAGACGCGCTGCGGGTACGAAGCTTCGTGGCCAGATCGGCAGCACGAGCCATCTAGTTTTGCTGGTCTTCAGTTCGAGTCTCGAAACTTAGAACTTTTTAAATATATTTTTCTTTTCTTTTTTTTACATTTTTTTAGATATCTTTATCCTTTAATCCCACACTTACTACGAACTTTTCCAAATCTTATACTACTAAAATAAAATTTTATGTCAAAATATTTCTATATTCAAGAGAAATTTTAGGAGTCGAGTTCACGCACATGCGCAGAATTCATTCCTATTCAAAACATTGTGCTTTTAGACCAGAATGACACCACGTTAAAACTTTTAGTGGATAATCATAATGAGAGTCTTAGACCATTCAGACGCGCTGCGGGTACGAAGCTTCGTGGCCAGATCGGCAGCACGAGCCATCTAGTTTTGCTGGTCTTCAGTTCGAGTCTCGAAACTGAGAACTTTTTAAATATATTTTTCTTTTTTTTTTACATATTTTTTAGATATTTTTATCCTTTATTCCCACACTTACTACGAAATTTCCAAATCTTATACTACTAAAATAAAATTTTATGTCAAAATATTTCTATATTCAAGAGAAATTTTAGGAGTCGAGTTCACGCACATGCGCAGACTTCATTCCTATTCAAAACATTGTGGTTTTAGACCAGAATGACACCACGTTAAAACTTTTAGTGGATAATCATAATGAGAGTCTTAGACCATTCAGACGCGCTGCGAGTACGAAGCTTCGTGGCCAGATCGGCAGCACACGCCACCTAGTTTTGCTGGTCTTCAGTTCGAGTCTCGAAACTGAGAACTTTTTCAATATATTTTTCTTTTCATTTTTTTTAGATATTTTTATCCTTTATTCCCACACTTACTACGAACTTTTCCAAATCTTATACTACTAAAATAAAATTTTATGTCAAAATATTTCTATATTCAAGAGAAATTTTAAGAGTCGAGTTCACGCACATGCGCAGAATTCATTCCTATTCAAAACATTGTGCTTTTAGACCAGAATGACACCACGTTAAAACTTTTAGTGGATAATCATAATGAGAGTCTTAGACCATTCAGACGTGCTGCGGGTACGAAGCTTCGTGGCCAAATCGGCAGCTCGAGCCATCTAGTTTTACTGGTCTTCAGTTCGAGTCTCGAAATTAAGAACTTTTTAAATATATTTTTCTTTCCTTTTTTTAACTTTTTTTTTATATATTTTTATCCTTTATTCCCACACTTACTACGAACTTTTAAAAACCTTATACTAGTAAAATAAAATTTTATGTCAAAATATTTCTATATTCAAGAGAAATTTCAGGAGTTGAGTTCACGCACATGCGCAGAATTCATTCCTATTCAAACATTGTGCTTTTAGACCAGAATGACACCACGTTAAAACTTTTAGTGGATAATCATAATGAGAGTCTTAGACAATTCAGACGCGCTGCGAGTACGAAGCTTCGTGGCCAGATCGGCAGCACGAGCCATCTAGTTTTGCTGGTCTTCAGTTCGAGTCTCGAAACTTAGAACTTTTTAAATATATTTTTCTTTTCTTTTTTTTACATTTTTTTAGATATCTTTATCCTTTAATCCCACACTTACTACGAACTTTTCCAAATCTTATACTACTAAAATAAAATTTTATGTCAAAATATTTCTGTATTCAAGAGAAATTTTAGAAGTCGAGTTCACGCACATGCGCAGAATTCATTCCTATTCAAAACATTGTGCTTTTAGACCAGAATGACACCACGTTAAAACTTTTAGTGGATAATCATAATGAGAGTCTTAGACCATTCAGACGCGCTGCGGGTACGAAGCTTCGTGGCCAGATCGGCTGCACGAGCCATCTTGTTTTGCTGGTCTTCAGTTCGAGTCTCGAAACTGAGAACTTTTTAAATATATTTTTCTTTTCTTTTTTTTACATTTTTTGTAGATATTTTTATCCTTTATTCCCACACTTACTACGAAATTTCCAAATCTTATACTACTAAAATAAAATTTTATGTCAAAATATTTCTATATTCAAGAGAAATTTTAGGAGTCGAGTTCACGCACATGCGCAGACTTCATTCCTATTCAAAACATTGTACTTTTAGACCAGAATGACACCACGTTAAAACTTTTAGTGGATAATCATAATGAGAGTCTTAGACCATTCAGACGCGCTGCGAGTACGAAGCTTCGTGGCCAGATCGGCAGCACAAGCCACCTAGTTTTGCTGGTCTTCAGTTCGAGTCTCGAAACTGAGAACTTTTTCAATATATTTTTCTTTTCATTTTTTTTAGATATTTTTATCCTTTATTCCCACACTTACTACGAACTTTTCCAAATCTTATACTACTAAAATAAAATTTTATGTCAAAATATTTCTTTGTTCAAGAGAAATTTTAAGAGTCGAGTTCACGCACATGCGCAGAATTCATTCCTATTCAAAACATTGTGCTTTTAGACCAGAATGACATCACGTTAAAATTTTTAGTGGATAATCATAATGAGAGTCTTAGACCATTCAGACCCGCTGCGGGTACGAAGCTTCGTGGCCAGATCGGCAGCACGAGACATCTAGTTTTGCTGGTCTTCAGTTCGAGTCTCGAAACTTAGAACTTTTTAAATATATTTTTCTTTTCTTTTTTTTACATTTTTTTAGATATCTTTATCCTTTAATCCCACACCTACTACGAACTTTTCCAAATCTTATACTACTAAAATAAAATTTTATGTCAAAATATTTCTATATTCAAGAGAAATTTTAGGAGTTGAGTTCACGCACATGCGCAGAATTCATTCCTATTCAAAACATTGTGCTTTTAGACCAGAATGACACCACGTTAAAACTTTTAGTGGATAATCATAATGAGAGTCTTAGACCATTCAGACGCGCTGCGGGTAAGATGCTTCGTGGCCAGACCGGCAGCACGAGCCATATAGTTTTGCTGGTCTTCAGTTCGAGTCTCGAAACTGAGAACTTTTTCAATATATTTTTCTTTCCTTTTTTTAACATTTTTTTTAGATATTTTTATCCTTTATTCCCACACTTACTACGAACTTTTAAAAACCTTATACTAGTAAAATAAAAATTTATGTCAAAATATTTCTATATTCAAGGGAAATTTTAGGAGTTGAGTTCACGCACATGCGCAGAATTCATTCCTATTCAAACATTGTGCTTTTAGACCAGAATGACACCACGTTAAAACTTTTAGTGGATAATCATAATGAGAGTCTTAGATAATTCAGACCAACTGCGAGTACGAAGCTTCGTGGCCAGATCTGCAGCACGAGCCATCTAGTTTTGCTGGTCTTCAGTTCGAGTCTCGAAACTGAGAACTTTTTCAATATATTTTTATTAGATATTTTTATACTTTATTCCCACACTTACTACGAACTTTTCCAAATCTTATACTAGTAAAATAAAATTTTATGTCAAAATATTTCTATATTCAAGAGAAATTTTAGAAGTCGAGTTCACGCACATGCGCAGAATTCATTCCTATTCAAAACATTGTGCTTTTAGACCAGAATGACACCACGTTAAAACTTTTAGTGGATAATCATAATGAGAGTCTTAGACCATTCAGACGCGCTGCGGGTACGAAGCTTCGTGGCCAGATCGGCAGCACGAGCCATCTAGTTTTGCTGGTCTTCAGTTCGAGTCTCGAAACTGAGAACTTTTTAAATATATTTTTCTTTTTTTTTTTACATATTTTTTAGATATTTTTATCCTTTATTCCCACACTTACTACGAAATTTCCAAATCTTATACTACTAAAATAAAATTTTATGTCAAAATATTTCTATATTCAAGAGAAATTTTAGGAGTCGAGTTCACGCACATGCGCAGACTTCATTCCTATTCAAAACATTGTGCTTTTAGACCAGAATGACATCACGTTAAAACTTTTAGTGGATAATCATAATGCGAGTCTTAGACCATTCAGACGCGCTGCGGGTAAGATGCTTCGTGGCCAGACCGGCAGCACGAGCCATATAGTTTTGATGGTCTTCAGTTCGAGTCTCGAAACTGAGAACTTTTTCAATATATTTTTCTTTCCTTTTTTTAACATTTTTTTTAGATATTTTTATCCTTTATTCCCACACTTACTACGAACTTTTAAAAACCTTATACTAGTAAAATAAAAATTTATGTCAAAATATTTCTATATTCAAGGGAAATTTTAGGAGTTGAGTTCACGCACATGCGCAGAATTCATTCCTATTCAAACATTGTGCTTTTAGACCAGAATGACACCACGTTAAAACTTTTAGTGGATAATCATAATGAGAGTCTTAGATAATTCAGACCAACTGCGAGTACGAAGCTTCGTGGCCAGATCTGCAGCACGAGCCATCTAGTTTTGCTGGTCTTCAGTTCGAGTCTCGAAACTGAGAACTTTTTCAATATATTTTTATTTTCATTTTTTTTAGATATTTTTATCCTTTATCCCCACACTTACTACGAACTTTTCCAAATCTTATACTAGTAAAATAAAATTTTATGTCAAAATATTTCTATATTCAAGAGAAATTTTAGAAGTCGAGTTCACGCACATGCGCAGAATTCATTCCTATTCAAAACATTGTGCTTTTAGACCAGAATGACACCACGTTAAAACTTTTAGTGGATAATCATAATGAGAGTCTTAGACCATTCAGACGCGTTGCGGGTACGAAGCTTCGTGGCCAGATCGGCAGCACGAGCCATCTAATTTTGCTGGTCTTCAGTTCGAGTCTCGAAACTGAGAACTTTTTAAATATATTTTTCTTTTTTTTTTTACATATTTTTTAGATATTTTTATCCTTTATTCCCACACTTACTACGAAATTTCCAAATCTTATACTACTAAAATAAAATTTTATGTCAAAATATTTCTATATTCAAGAGAAATTTTAGGAGTCGAGTTCACGCACATGCGCAGACTTCATTCCTATTCAAAACATTGTGCTTTTAGACCAGAATGACACCACGTTAAAACTTTTAGTGGATAATCATAATGAGAGTCTTAGACCATTCAGACGTGCTGCGGGTACGAAGCTTCGTGGCCAAATCGGCAGCACGAGCCATCTAGTTTTGCTGGTCTTCAGTTCGAGTCTCGAAACTAAGAACTTTTTAAATATATTTTTCTTTCCTTTTTTTAACATTTTTTTTATATATTTTTATCCTTTATTCCCACACTTACTACGAACTTTTAAAAACCTTATACTAGTAAAATAAAATTTTATGTCAAAATATTTCTATATTCAAGAGAAATTTTAGGAGTTGAGTTCACGCACATGCGCAGAATTCATTCCTATTCAAAAATTGTGCTTTTAGACCAGAATGACACCACGTTAAAACTTTTAGTGGATAATCATAATGTGAGTCTTAGACAATTCAGACGCGCTGCAAGTACGAAGCTTCGTGGCCAGATCGGCAGCACGAGCCATCTAGTTTTGCTGGTCTTCAGTTCGAGTCTCGAAACTGAGAACTTTTTAAATATATTTTTCTTTTCTTTTTTTTACATTTTTTTTAGATATTTTTATCCTTTATTCCCACACTTACTACGAACTTTTCAAAATCTTATACTACTAAAATAAAATTTTGTGTCAAAATATTTCTACATTCAAGAGAAATTTTAGGAGTCGAGTTCAAGCACATGCGCAGAATTCATTCCTATTCCAAACATTGTGCTTTTAGACCAGAATGACACCACATTAAAACTTTTAGTGGATAATCGTAATGAGAGTCTTAGACTATTCAGACGCGTTGTGGGTACGAAGCTTCGTGACCAGATCGGCAGCACGAGCCATCTAGTTTTGCTGGTCTCCAGTTCCAGTCTCGAAACTGAGAACTTTTTCAATAAATTTTTCTTTTCATTTTTTTTATATATTTTTATCCTTTATTCCCACACTTACTACGAACTTTTCCAAATCTTATACTACTAAAATAAAATTTTATGTCAAAATATTTTTATATTCAAGACAAATTTTAGGAGTCGAGTTCACGCACATGCGCAGAATTCATTCCTATTCAAAACTTTGTGCTTTTAGACCAGAATGACACCACGTTAAAACTTTTAGTGGATAATCGTAATGAGAGTCATAGACCATTCAAACGCTCTGCGGGTACGAAGCTTCGTGGCCAGATCGGCAGCACGAGCCATCTAGTTTTGCTGGTCTTCAGTTCGAGTCTCGAAACTGAGAACTTTTTAAATATATTTTTCTTTTCTTTTTTTACATTTTTTTAGATATTTTTATCCTTTATTCCCACACTTACTACGAACTTTTCAAAATCTTATACTACTAAAATAAAATTTTGTGTCAAAATATTTCTACATTCAAGAGAAATTTTAGGATTCGAGTTCACGCACATGCGCAGAATTCATTCCTATTCAAAACATTGTGCTTTTAGACCAGAATGACACCACGTTAAAACTTTTAGTGGATAATCGTAATGAGAGTCTTAGACCATTCAGACGCGTTGCGGGTACGAAGCTTCGTGGCCAGATCGGCAGCACGAGCCATCTAGTTTTGCTGGTCTCCAGTTCCAGTCTCGAAACTGAGAACTTTTTAAATATATTTTTCTTTTCTTTTTTTACATTTTTTTAGATATTTTTATCCTTTATTCCCACACTTACTACGAACTTTTCAAAATCTTATACTACTAAAATAAAATTTTGTGTCAAAATATTTCTACATTCAAGAGAAATTTTAGGATTCGAGTTCACGCACATGCGCAGAATTCATTCCTATTCAAAACATTGTGCTTTTAGACCAGAATGACACCACGTTAAAACTTTTAGTGGATAATCGTAATGAGAGTCTTAGACCATTCAGACGCATTGCGAGTACGAAGCTTCGTGGCCAGATCGGCAGCACGAGCCATCTAGTTTTGCTGGTCTCCAGTTAAAGTCTCGAAACTGAGAACTTTTTCAATATATTTTTCTTTTCTTTTTTTTACATTTTTTTTATATATTTTTATCCTTTATTCCCACACTTACTACGAACTTTTCAAAATCTTATACTACTAAAATAAAATTTTGTCTCAAAATATTTCTATATTCAAGGGAAATTTTAGGAGTTGAGTTCACGCACATGCGCAGAATTCATTCCTATTCAAACATTGTGCTTTTAGACCAGAATGACACCACGTTAAAACTTTTAGTGGATAATCATAATGAGAGTCTTAGACCATTCAGACGCGCTGCGAGTACGAAGCTTCGTGGCCAGATCGGCAGCACAAGCCACCTAGTTTTGCTGGTCTTCAGTTCGAGTCTCGAAACTGAGAACTTTTTCAATATATTTTTCTTTTCATTTTTTTTAGATATTTTTATCCTTTATTCCCACACTTACTACGAACTTTTCCAAATCTTATACTACTAAAATAAAATTTTATGTCAAATTATTTCTATATTCAAGAGAAATTTTAGGAGTCGAGTTCATGCACATGCGCAGAATTCATTCCTATTCAAAACATTGTGTTTTTAGACCAGAATGACACCACGTTAAAACTTTTAGTGGATAATCATAATGAGAGTCTTAGACCATTCAGACGCGCTGCGGGTACGAAGCTTCGTGGCCAGATCGGCAGCACGAGCCATCTAGTTTTGCTGGTCTTCAGTTCGAGTCTCGAAACTTAGAACTTTTTAAATATATTTTTCTTTTCTTTTTTTTACATTTTTTTAGATATCTTTATCCTTTAATCCCACACTTACTACGAACTTTTCCAAATCTTATACTACTAAAATAAAATTTTATGTCAAAATATTTCTATATTCAAGAGAAATTTTAGGAGTTGAGTTCACGCACATGCGCAGAATTCATTCCTATTCAAAACATTGTGCTTTTAGACCAGAATGACACCACGTTAAAACTTTTAGTGGATAATCATAATGAGAGTCTTAGACCATTCAGACGCGCTGCGGGTAAGATGCTTCGTGGCCAGACCGGCAGCACGAGCCATATAGTTTTGCTGGTCTTCAGTTCGAGTCTCGAAACTGAGAACTTTTTCAATATATTTTTCTTTCCTTTTTTTAACATTTTTTTTAGATATTTTTATCCTTTATTCCCACACTTACTACGAACTTTTAAAAACCTTATACTAGTAAAATAAAAATTTATGTCAAAATATTTCTATATTCAAGGGAAATTTTAGGAGTTGAGTTCACGCACATGCGCAGAATTCATTCCTATTCAAACATTGTGCTTTTAGACCAGAATGACACCACGTTAAAACTTTTAGTGGATAATCATAATGAGAGTCTTAGATAATTCAGACCAACTGCGAGTACAAAGCTTCGTGGCCAGATCTGCAGCACGAGCCATCTAGTTTTGCTGGTCTTCAGTTCGAGTCTCGAAACTGAGAACTTTTTCAATATATTTTTATTTTCATTTTTTTTAGATATTTTTATCCTTTATTCCCACACTTACTACGAACTTTTCCAAATCTTATACTAGTAAAATAAAATTTTATGTCAAAATATATCTATATTCAAGGGAAATTTTAGAAGTCGAGTTCACGCACATGCGCAGAATTCATTCCTATTCAAAACATTGTGCTTTTAGACCAGAATGACACCACGTTAAAACTTTTAGTGGATAATCATAATGAGAGTCTTAGACCATTCAGACGCGCTGCGGGTACGAAGCTTCGTGGCCAGATCGGCAGCACGAGCCATCTAGTTTTGCTGGTCTTCAGTTCGAGTCTCGAAACTGAGAACTTTTTAAATATATTTTTCTTTTTTTTTACATATTTTTTAGATATTTTTATCCTTTATTCCCACACTTACTACGAAATTTCCAAATCTTATACTACTAAAATAAAATTTTATGTCAAAATATTTCTATATTCAAGAGAAATTTTAGGAGTCGAGTTCACGCACATGCGCAGACTTCATTCCTATTCAAAACATTGTGCTTTTAGACCAGAATGACACCACGTTAAAACTTTTAGTGGATAATCATAATGCGAGTCTTAGACCATTCAGACGCGCTGCGGGTAAGATGCTTCGTGGCCAGACCGGCAGCACGAGCCATATAGTTTTGCTGGTCTTCAGTTCGAGTCTCGAAACTGAGAACTTTTTCAATATATTTTTCTTTCCTTTTTTTAACATTTTTTTTAGATATTTTTATCCTTTATTCCCACACTTACTACGAACTTTTAAAAACCTTATACTAGTAAAATAAAAATTTATGTCAAAATATTTCTATATTCAAGGGAAATTTTAGGAGTTGAGTTCACGCACATGCGCAGAATTCATTCCTATTCAAACATTGTGCTTTTAGACCAGAATGACACCACGTTAAAACTTTTAGTGGATAATCATAATGAGAGTCTTAGATAATTCAGACCAACTGCGAGTACGAAGCTTCGTGGCCAGATCTGCAGCACGAGCCATCTAGTTTTGCTGGTCTTCAGTTCGAGTCTCGAAACTGAGAACTTTTTCAATATATTTTTATTTTCATTTTTTTTAGATATTTTTATCCTTTATTCCCACACTTACTACGAACTTTTCCAAATCTTATACTAGTAAAATAAAATTTTATGTCAAAATATTTCTATATTCCAGAGAAATTTTAGAAGTCGAGTTCACGCACATGCGCAGAATTCATTCCTATTCAAAACATTGTGCTTTTAGACCAGAATGACACCACGTTAAAACTTTTAGTGGATAATCATAATGAGAGGCTTAGACCATTCAGACGCGCTGCGGGTACGAAGCTTCGTGGCCAGATCGGCAGCACGAGCCATCTAGTTTTGCTGGTCTTCAGTTCGAGTCTCGAAACTGAGAACTTTTTAAATATATTTTTCTTTTTTTTTTTACATATTTTTTAGATATTTTTATCCTTTATTCCCACACTTACTACGAAATTTCCAAATCTTATACTACTAAAATAAAATTTTATGTCAAAATATTTCTATATTCAAGAGAAATTTTAGGAGTCGAGTTCACGCACATGCGCAGACTTCATTCCTATTCAAAACATTGTGCTTTTAGACCAGAATGACACCACGTTAAAACTTTCAGTGGATAATCATAATGAGAGTCTTAGACCATTCAGACGTGCTGCGGGTACGAAGCTTCGTGGCCAAATCGGCAGCACGAGCCATCTAGTTTTGCTGGTCTTCAGTTCGAGTCTCGAAACTAAGAACTTTTTAAATATATTTTTCTTTCCTTTTTTTAACATTTTTTTTATATATTTTTATCCTTTATTCCCACACTTACTACGAACTTTTAAAAACCTTATACTAGTAAAATAAAATTTTATGTCAAAATATTTCTATATTCAAGAGAAATTTTAGGAGTTGAGTTCACGCACATGCGCAGAATTCATTCCTATTCAAACATTGTGCTTTTAGACCAGAATGACACCACGTTAAAACTTTTAGTGGATAATCATAATGTGAGTCTTAGACAATTCAGACGCGCTGCAAGTACGAAGCTTCGTGGCCAGATCGGCAGCACGAGCCATCTAGTTTTGCTGGTCTTCAGTTCGAGTCTCGAAACTGAGAACTTTTTAAATATATTTTTCTTTTCTTTTTTTTACATTTTTTTTAGATATTTTTATCCTTTATTCCCACACTTACTACGAACTTTTCAAAATCTTATACTACTAAAATAAAATTTTGTGTCAAAATATTTCTACATTCAAGAGAAATTTTAGGAGTCGAGTTCACGCACATGCGCAGAATTCATTCCTATTCCAAACATTGTGCTTTTAGACCAGAATGACACCACATTAAAACTTTTAGTGGATAATCGTAATGAGAGTCTTAGACTATTCAGACGCGTTGTGGGTACGAAGCTTCGTGACCAGATCGGCAGCACGAGCCATCTAGTTTTGCTGGTCTCCAGTTCCAGTCTCGAAACTGAGAACTTTTTCAATATATTTTTCTTTTCATTTTTTTTATATATTTTTATCCTTTATTCCCACACTTACTACGAACTTTTCCAAATCTTATACTACTAAAATAAAATTTTATGTCAAAATATTTTTATATTCAAGACAAATTTTAGGAGTCGAGTTCACGCACATGCGCAGAATTCATTCCTATTCAAAACTTTGTGCTTTTAGACCAGAATGACACCACGTTAAAACTTTTAGTGGATAATCGTAATGAGAGTCTTAGACCATTCAAACGCTCTGCGGGTACGAAGCTTCGTGGCCAGATCGGCAGCACGAGCCATCTAGTTTTGCTGGTCTTCAGTTCGAGTCTCGAAACTGAGAACTTTTTAAATATATTTTTCTTTTCTTTTTTTACATTTTTTTTAGATATTTTTATCCTTTATTCCCACACTTACTACGAACTTTTCAAAATCTTATACTACTAAAATAAAATTTTGTGTCAAAATATTTCTACATTCAAGAGAAATTTTAGGATTCGAGTTCACGCACATGCGCAGAATTCATTCCTATTCAAAACATTGTGCTTTTAGACCAGAATGACACCACGTTAAAACTTTTAGTGGATAATCGTAATGAGAGTCTTAGACCATTCAGACGCATTGCGAGTACGAAGCTTCGTGGCCAGATCGGCAGCACGAGCCATCTAGTTTTGCTGGTCTCCAGTTAAAGTCTCGAAACTGAGAACTTTTTCAATATATTTTTCTTTTCTTTTTTTTACATTTTTTTTATATATTTTTATCCTTTATTCCCACACTTACTACGAACTTTTCAAAATCTTATACTACTAAAATAAAATTTTGTGTCAAAATATTTCTATATTCAAGGGAAATTTTAGGAGTTGAGTTCACGCACATGCGCAGAATTCATTCCTATTCAAACATTGTGCTTTTAGACCAGAATGACACCACGTTAAAACTTTTAGTGGATAATCATAATGAGAGTCTTAGATAATTCAGACCAACTGCGAGTACGAAGCTTCGTGGCCAGATCTGCAGCACGAGCCATCTAGTTTTGCTGGTCTTCATTTCGAGTCTTGAAACTGAGAACTTTTTCAATATATTTTTATTTTCATTTTTTTTAGATATTTTTATCCTTTATTCCCACACTTACTACGAAATTTCCAAAACTTATACTACTAAAATAAAATTTTATGTCAAAATATTTCTATATTCAAGAGAAATTTTAGGAGTCGAGTTCACGCACATGCGCAGACTTCATTCCTATTCAAAACATTGTGCTTTTAGACCAGAATGACACCACGTTAAAACTTTTAGTGGATAATCATAATGAGAGTCTTAGACCATTCAGACGCGTTGCGGGTACGAAGCTTCGTGGCCAGATCGGCAGCACGAGCCATCTAGTTTTGCTGGTCTCCAGTTCCAGTCTCGAAACTGAGAACTTTTTCAATATATTTTTCTTTTCTTTTTTTAAAATTTTTTTATATATTTTTATCCTTTATTCCCACACTTACTACGAACTTTTCCAAATCTTATACTACTAAAATAAAATTTTATGTCAAAATATTTCTATATTCAAGAGAAATTTTAAGAGTCGAGTTCACGCACATGCGCAGAATTCATTCCTATTCAAAACATTGTGCTTTTAGACCAGAATGACACCACGTTAAAACTTTTAGTGGATAATCATAATGAGAGTCTTAGACCATTCAGACGTGCTGCGGGTACGAAGCTTCGTGGCCAAATCGGCAGCACGAGCCATCTAGTTTTGCTGGTCTTCAGTTCGAGTCTCGAAACTAAGAACTTTTTAAATATATTTTTCTTTCCTTTTTTTAACATTTTTTTTATATATTTTTATCCTTTATTCCCACACTTACTACGAACTTTTAAAAACCTTATACTAGTAAAATAAAATTTTATGTCAAAATATTTCTATATTCAAGAGAAATTTTAGGAGTTGAGTTCACGCACATGCGCAGAATTCATTCCTATTCAAACATTGTGCTTTTAGACCAGAATGACACCACATTAAAACTTTTAGTGGATAATCGTAATGAGAGTCTTAGACCATTCAGACGCGTTGTGGGTACGACGCTTCGTGGCCAGATCGGCAGCGCGAGCCATCTAGTTTTGCTGGTCTCCAGTTCCAGTCTCGAAACTGAGAACTTTTTCAATATATTTTTCTTTTCATTTTTTTATATATTTTTATCCTTTATTCCCACACTTACTACGAACTTTTCCAAATCTTATACTACTAAAATAAAATTTTATGTCAAAATATTTTTATATTCAAGACAAATTTTAGGAGTCGAGTTCACGCACATGCGCAGAATTCATTCCTATTCAAAACTTTGTGCTTTTAGACCAGAATGACACCACGTTAAAACTTTTAGTGGATAATCGTAATGAGAGTCTTAGACCATTCAAACGCTCTGCGGGTACGAAGCTTCGTGGCCAGATCGGCAGCACGAGCCATCTAGTTTTGCTGGTCTTCAGTTCGAGTCTCGAAACTGAGAACTTTTTAAATATATTTTTCTTTTCTTTTTTTTACATTTTTTTTATATATTTTTATCCTTTATTCCCACACTTACTACGAACTTTTCAAAATCTTATACTACTAAAATAAAATTTTGTGTCAAAATATTTCTACATTCAAGAGAAATTTTAGGAGTCGAGTTCACGCACATGCGCAGAATTCATTCCAATTCAAAACATTGTGCTTTTAGACCAGAATGACACCACGTTCAAACTTTTAGTGGATAATCGTAATGAGAGTCTTAGACCATTCAGACGCGTTGCGGGTACGAAGCTTCGTGGCCAGATCGGCAGCACGAGCCATCTAGTTTTGCTGGTCTCCAGTTCCAGTCTCGAAACTGAGAACTTTTTCAATATATTTTTCTTTTCTTTTTTTAAATTTTTTTATATATTTTTATCCTTTATTCCCACACTTACTACGAACTTTTCCAAATCTTATACTACTAAAATAAAATTTTATGTCAAAATATTTTTATATTCAAGACAAATTTTAGGAGTCGAGTTCACGCACATGCGCAGAATTCATTCCTATTCAAAACTTTGTGCTTTTAGACCAGAATGACACCACGTTAAAACTTTTAGTGGATAATCATAATGAGAGTCTTAGACCATTCAAACGCTCTGCGGGTACGAAGCTTCGTGGCCAGATCGGCAGCACGAGCCATCTAGTTTTGCTGGTCTTCAGTTCGAGTCTCGAAACTGAGAACTTTTTAAATATATTTTTCTTTTCTTTTTTTACATTTTTTTTAGATATTTTTATCCTTTATTCCCACACTTACTACGAACTTTTCAAAATCTTATACTACTAAAATAAAATTTTGTGTCAAAATATTTCTACATTCAAGAGAAATTTTAGGATTCGAGTTCACGCACATGCGCAGAATTCATTCCTATTCAAAACATTGTGCTTTTAGACCAGAATGACACCACGTTAAAACTTTTAGTGGATAATCGTAATGAGAGTCTTAGACCATTCAGACGCGTTGCGAGTACGAAGCTTCGTGGCCAGATCGGCAGCACGAGCCATCTAGTTTTGCTGGTCTCCAGTTAAAGTCTCGAAACTGAGAACTTTTTCAATATATTTTTCTTTTCTTTTTTTTACATTTTTTTTATATATTTTTATCCTTTATTCCCACACTTACTACGAACTTTTCAAAATCTTATACTACTAAAATAAAATTTTGTGTCAAAATATTTCTATATTCAAGGGAAATTTTAGGAGTTGAGTTCACGCACATGCGCAGAATTCATTCCTATTCAAAACTTTGTGCTTTTAGACCAGAATGACACCACGTTAAAACTTTTAGTGGATAATCATAATGAGAGTCTTAGATAATTCAGACCAACTGCGAGTACGAAGCTTCGTGGCCAGATCGGCAGCACGAGCCATCTAGTTTTGCTGGTCTTCAGTTCGAGTCTCGAAACTGAGAACTTTTTCAATATATTTTTATTTTCATTTTTTTTAGATATTTTTATCCTTTATTCCCACACTTACTACGAACTTTTCCAAATCTTATACTAGTAAAATAAAATTTTATGTCAAAATATTTCTATATTCAAGAGAAATTTTAGAAGTCGAGTTCACGCACATGCGCAGAATTCATTCCTATTCAAAACATTGTGCTTTTAGACCAGAATGACACCACGTTAAAACTTTTAGTGGATAATCATAATGAGAGTCTTAGACCATTCAGACGCGCTGCGGGTACGAAGCTTCGTGGCCAGATCGGCAGCACGAGCCATCTAGTTTTGCTGGTCTTCAGTTCGAGTCTCGAAACTGAGAACTTTTTAAATATATTTTTCTTTTTTTTTTTACATATTTTTTAGATATTTTTATCCTTTATTCCCACACTTACTACGAAATTTCCAAAACTTATACTACTAAAATAAAATTTTATGTCAAAATATTTCTATATTCAAGAGAAATTTTAGGAGTCGAGTTCACGCACATGCGCAGACTTCATTCCTATTCAAAACATTGTGCTTTTAGACCAGAATGACACCACGTTAAAACTTTTAGTGGATAATCATAATGAGAGTCTTAGACCATTCAGACGCGTTGCGGGTACGAAGCTTCGTGGCCAGATCGGCAGCACGAGCCATCTAGTTTTGCTGGTCTCCAGTTCCAGTCTCGAAACTGAGAACTTTTTCAATATATTTTTCTTTTCTTTTTTTAAAATTTTTTTATATATTTTTATCCTTTATTCCCACACTTACTACGAACTTTTCCAAATCTTATACTACTAAAATAAAATTTTATGTCAAAATATTTCTATATTCAAGAGAAATTTTAAGAGTCGAGTTCACGCACATGCGCAGAATTCATTCCTATTCAAAACATTGTGCTTTTAGACCAGAATGACACCACGTTAAAACTTTTAGTGGATAATCATAATGAGAGTCTTAGACCATTCAGACGTGCTGCGGGTACGAAGCTTCGTGGCCAAATCGGCAGCACGAGCCATCTAGTTTTGCTGGTCTTCAGTTCGAGTCTCGAAACTAAGAACTTTTTAAATATATTTTTCTTTCCTTTTTTTAACATTTTTTTTATATATTTTTATCCTTTATTCCCACACTTACTACGAACTTTTAAAAACCTTATACTAGTAAAATAAAATTTTATGTCAAAATATTTCTATATTCAAGAGAAATTTTAGGAGTTGAGTTCACGCACATGCGCAGAATTCATTCCTATTCAAACATTGTGCTTTTAGACCAGAATGACACCACATTAAAACTTTTAGTGGATAATCGTAATGAGAGTCTTAGACCATTCAGACGCGTTGTGGGTACGACGCTTCGTGGCCAGATCGGCAGCGCGAGCCATCTAGTTTTGCTGGCCTCCAGTTCCAGTCTCGAAACTGAGAACTTTTTCAATATATTTTTCTTTTCATTTTTTTTATATATTTTTATCCTTTATTCCCACACTTACTACGAACTTTTCCAAATCTTATACTACTAAAATAAAATTTTATGTCAAAATATTTTTATATTCAAGACAAATTTTAGGAGTCGAGTTCACGCACATGCGCAGAATTCATTCCTATTCAAAACTTTGTGCTTTTAGACCAGAATGACACCACGTTAAAACTTTTAGTGGATAATCGTAATGAGAGTCTTAGACCATTCAAACGCTCTGCGGGTACGAAGCTTCGTGGCCAGATCGGCAGCACGAGCCATCTAGTTTTGCTGGTCTTCAGTTCGAGTCTCGAAACTGAGAACTTTTTAAATATATTTTTCTTTTCTTTTTTTTACATTTTTTTTATATATTTTTATCCTTTATTCCCACACTTACTACGAACTTTTCAAAATCTTATACTACTAAAATAAAATTTTGTGTCAAAATATTTCTACATTCAAGAGAAATTTTAGGAGTCGAGTTCACGCACATGCGCAGAATTCATTCCAATTCAAAACATTGTGCTTTTAGACCAGAATGACACCACGTTCAAACTTTTAGTGGATAATCGTAATGAGAGTCTTAGACCATTCAGACGCGTTGCGGGTACGAAGCTTCGTGGCCAGATCGGCAGCACGAGCCATCTAGTTTTGCTGGTCTCCAGTTCCAGTCTCGAAACTGAGAACTTTTTCAATATATTTTTCTTTTCTTTTTTTTAAATTTTTTTATATATTTTTATCCTTTATTCCCACACTTACTACGAACTTTTCCAAATCTTATACTACTAAAATAAAATTTTATGTCAAAATATTTTTATATTCAAGACAAATTTTAGGAGTCGAGTTCACGCACATGCGCAGAATTCATTCCTATTCAAAACTTTGTGCTTTTAGACCAGAATGACACCACGTTAAAACTTTTAGTGGATAATCATAATGAGAGTCTTAGACCATTCAAACGCTCTGCGGGTACGAAGCTTCGTGGCCAGATCGGCAGCACGAGCCATCTAGTTTTGCTGGTCTTCAGTTCGAGTCTCGAAACTGAGAACTTTTTAAATATATTTTTCTTTTCTTTTTTTACATTTTTTTTAGATATTTTTATCCTTTATTCCCACACTTACTACGAACTTTTCAAAATCTTATACTACTAAAATAAAATTTTGTGTCAAAATATTTCTACATTCAAGAGAAATTTTAGGATTCGAGTTCACGCACATGCGCAGAATTCATTCCTATTCAAAACATTGTGCTTTTAGACCAGAATGACACCACGTTAAAACTTTTAGTGGATAATCGTAATGAGAGTCTTAGACCATTCAGACGCGTTGCGAGTACGAAGCTTCGTGGCCAGATCGGCAGCACGAGCCATCTAGTTTTGCTGGTCTCCAGTTAAAGTCTCGAAACTGAGAACTTTTTCAATATATTTTTCTTTTCTTTTTTTTAAATTTTTTTATATATTTTTATCCTTTATTCCGACACTTACTACGAACTTTTCCAAATCTTATACTACTAAAATAAAATTTTATGTCAAAATATTTTTATATTCAAGACAAATTTTAGGAGTCGAGTTCACGCACATGCGCAGAATTCATTCCTATTCAAAACTTTGTGCTTTTAGACCAGAATGACACCACGTTAAAACTTTTAGTGGATAATCATAATGAGAGTCTTAGACCATTCAGACGCAGTGCGGGTACGAAGCTTCGTGGCCAGATCGGCAGCACGAGACATCTAGATTTGCTGGTCTTCAGTTCGAGTCTCGAAACTGAGAACTTTTTAAATATATTTTTTTTTACAATTTTTTTATATATTTTTATCTTTTAATCCCACACTTACTACGAACTTTTCCAAATCTTATACTACTAAAATAAAATTTTATGTCAAAATATTTCTATATTCAAGAGAAATTTTAGGAGTCGAGTTCACGCACATGCGCAGAATTCATTCCTTTTCAAAACATTGTGCTTTTAGACCAGAATGAAACCACGTTAAAACTTTTAGTGGATAATCATAATGAGAGTCTTAGATAATTCAGACGCGCTGCGAGTACGAAGCTTCGTGGCCAGATCGGCAGCACGAGCCATCTAGTTTTGCTGGTCTTCAGTTCGAGTCTCGAAACTGAGAACTTTTTAAATATATTTTTCTTTTCTTTTTTTTACATTTTTTTTAGATATTTTTATCCTTTATTCCCACACTTACTACGAACTTTTCAAAATCTTATACTACTAAAATAAAATTTTGTGTCAAAATATTTCTTCATTCAAGAGAAATTTTAGGAGTGGAGTTCACGGACATGCGCAGAATTCATTCCTATTCAAAACATTGTGCTTTTAGACCAGAATGACACCACGTTAAAACTTTAGTGGATAATCATAATGAGAGTCTTAGACCATTCAGACGCGCTGCGGGTACGAAGCTTCGTGGCCAGATCGGCAGCACTAGCCATCTAGTTTTGCTGGTCTTCAGTTCGAGTCTCGAAAATGAGAACTTTTTAAATATATTTTTCTTTTCTTTTTTTTACATTTTTTTTTATATTTTTTATCCTTTATTCCCACACTTACTACGAACTTTTCCAAATCTTATACTACTAAAATAAAATTTTATGTCAAAATATTTTTATATTCAAGACAAATTTTAGGAGTCGAGTTCACGCACATGCGCAGAATTCATTCCTATTCAAAACTTTGTGCTTTTAGACCAGAATGACACCACGTTAAAACTTTAGTGGATAATCATAATGAGAGTCTTAGACCATTCAGACGCGCTGCGGGTTCGAAGCTTCGTTGCCAGATCGGCAGCACGAGCCATCTAGTTTTGCTGGTCTTCAGTTCGAGTCTCGAAAATGAGAAATTTTTAAATATATTTTTCTTTTCTTTTTTTTACATTTTTTTTTAGATATTTTTATCCTTTATTCCCACACTTACTACGAACTTTTCCAAATCTTATACTAGTAAAATAAAATTTTATGTCAAAATATTTCTATATTCAAGAGAAATTTTAGGATTCGAGTTCACGCACATGCGCAGAATTCATTCCTATTCAAAACATTGTGCTTTTAGACCAGAATGACACCACGTTAAAACTTTTAGTGGATAATCGTAATGAGAGTCTTAGACCATTCAGACGCGTTGCGAGTACGAAGCTTCGTGGCCAGATCGGCAGCACGAGCCATCTAGTTTTGCTGGTCTCCAGTTAAAGTCTCGAAACTGAGAACTTTTTCAATATATTTTTCTTTTCTTTTTTTTAAATTTTTTTATATATTTTTATCCTTTATTCCGACACTTACTACGAACTTTTCCAAATCTTATACTACTAAAATAAAATTTTATGTCAAAATATTTTTATATTCAAGACAAATTTTAGGAGTCGAGTTCACGCACATGCGCAGAATTCATTCCTATTCAAAACTTTGTGCTTTTAGACCAGAATGACACCACGTTAAAACTTTTAGTGGATAATCATAATGAGAGTCTTAGACCATTCAGACGCAGTGCGGGTACGAAGCTTCGTGGCCAGATCGGCAGCACGAGACATCTAGATTTGCTGGTCTTCAGTTCGAGTCTCGAAACTGAGAACTTTTTAAATATATTTTTTTTTACAATTTTTTTATATATTTTTATCTTTTAATCCCACACTTACTACGAACTTTTCCAAATCTTATACTACTAAAATAAAATTTTATGTCAAAATATTTCTATATTCAAGAGAAATTTTAGGAGTCGAGTTCACGCACATGCGCAGAATTCATTCCTTTTCAAAACATTGTGCTTTTAGACCAGAATGAAACCACGTTAAAACTTTTAGTGGATAATCATAATGAGAGTCTTAGATAATTCAGACGCGCTGCGAGTACGAAGCTTCGTGGCCAGATCGGCAGCACGAGCCATCTAGTTTTGCTGGTCTTCAGTTCGAGTCTCGAAACTGAGAACTTTTTAAATATATTTTTCTTTTCTTTTTTTTACATTTTTTTTAGATATTTTTATCCTTTATTCCCACACTTACTACGAACTTTTCAAAATCTTATACTACTAAAATAAAATTTTGTGTCAAAATATTTCTTCATTCAAGAGAAATTTTAGGAGTGGAGTTCACGGACATGCGCAGAATTCATTCCTATTCAAAACATTGTGCTTTTAGACCAGAATGACACCACGTTAAAACTTTAGTGGATAATCATAATGAGAGTCTTAGACCATTCAGACGCGCTGCGGGTACGAAGCTTCGTGGCCAGATCGGCAGCACTAGCCATCTAGTTTTGCTGGTCTTCAGTTCGAGTCTCGAAAATGAGAACTTTTTAAATATATTTTTCTTTTCTTTTTTTTACATTTTTTTTATATTTTTTATCCTTTATTCCCACACTTACTACGAACTTTTCCAAATCTTATACTACTAAAATAAAATTTTATGTCAAAATATTTTTATATTCAAGACAAATTTTAGGAGTCGAGTTCACGCACATGCGCAGAATTCATTCCTATTCAAAACTTTGTGCTTTTAGACCAGAATGACACCACGTTAAAACTTTAGTGGATAATCATAATGAGAGTCTTAGACCATTCAGACGCGCTGCGGGTTCGAAGCTTCGTTGCCAGATCGGCAGCACGAGCCATCTAGTTTTGCTGGTCTTCAGTTCGAGTCTCGAAAATGAGAAATTTTTAAATATATTTTTCTTTTCTTTTTTTTACATTTTTTTTTAGATATTTTTATCCTTTATTCCCACACTTACTACGAACTTTTCCAAATCTTATACTAGTAAAATAAAATTTTATGTCAAAATATTTCTATATTCAAGAGAAATTTTAGGATTCGAGTTCACGCACATGCGCAGAATTCATTCCTATTCAAAACATTGTGCTTTTAGACCAGAATGACACCACGTTAAAACATTTAGTGGATAATCGTAATGAGAGTCTTAGACCATTCAGACGCGTTGCGAGTACGAAGCTTCGTGGCCAGATCGGGAGCACGAGCCATCTAGTTTTGCTGGTCTCCAGTTAAAGTCTCGAAACTGAGAACTTTTTCAATATATTTTTCTTTTCTTTTTTTTACATTTTTTTTATATATTTTTATCCTTTATTCCCACACTTACTACGAACTTTTCAAAATCTTATACTACTAAAATAAAATTTTGTGTCAAAATATTTCTACATTCAAGAGAAATTTTAGGAGTCGAGTTCACGCACATGCGCAGAATTCATTCCTATTCAAAACTTTGTGCTTTTAGACCAGAATGACACCACGTTAAAACTTTTAGTGGATAATCATAATGAGAGTCTTAGACCATTCAAACGCTCTGCGGGTACGAAGCTTCGTGGCCAGATCGGCAGCACGAGACATCTAGTTTTGCTGGTCTTCAGTTCGAGTCTCGAAACTGAGAACTTTTTAAATATATTTTTCTTTTCTTTTTTTACATTTTTTTTAGATATTTTTATCCTTTATTCCCACACTTACTACGGACTTTTCAAAATCTTATACTACTAAAATAAAATTTTGTGTCAAAATATTTCTACATTCAAGAGAAATTTTAGGATTCGAGTTCACGTACATGCGCAGAATTCATTCCTATTCAAAACATTGTGCTTTTAGACCAGAATGACACCACGTTAAAACTTTTAGTGGATAATCGTAATGAGAGTCTTAGACCATTCAGACGCGTTGCGAGTACGAAGCTTCGTGGCCAGATCGGCAGCACGAGCCATCTAGTTTTGCTGGTCTCCAGTTAAAGTCTCGAAACTGAGAACTTTTTCAATATATTTTTCTTTTCTTTTTTTTAAATTTTTTTATATATTTTTATCCTTTATTCGAACACTTACTACTAACTTTTCCAAATCTTATACTACTAAAATAAAATTTGATGTCAAAATATTTTTATATTCAAGACAAATTTTAGGAGTCGAGTTCACGCACATGCGCAGAATTCATTCCTATTCAAAACATTGTGCTTTTAGACCAGAATGACACCACGTTAAAACTTTAGTGGATAATCATAATGAGAGTCTTAGACCATTCAGACGCGCTGCGGGTACGAAGCTTCGTGGCCAGATCGGCAGCACTAGCCATCTAGTTTTGCTGGTCTTCAGTTCGAGTCTCGAAAATGAGAAATTTTTAAATATATTTTTCTTTTCTTTTTTTTACATTTTTTTTTAGATATTTTTATCCTTTATTCCCACACTTACTACGAACTTTTCCAAATCTTATACTAGTAAAATAAAATTTTATGTCAAAATATTTCTATATTCAAGAGAAATTTTAGGAGTCGAGTTCATGCACGTGCGCATAATTCAGTCCTATTCAAAACATTGTGCTTTTAGACCAGAATGACACCACGTTAAAACTTTTAGTGGATAAACATAATGAGAGTCTAAGACCATTCAGACGCGCTGCGGGTACGAAGCTTCGTGGCCAGATCGGCAGCACGAGCCATCTAGTTTTGCTGGTCTTCAGTTCGAGTCTCGAAACTGAGAACTTTTTAAAAATATTTTTCTTTTCTTTTTTTTACATTTTTTTAGATATTTTTATCCTTTATTCCCACACTTACTACGAACTTTTCCAAATCTTATACTACTAAAATAAGATTTTATGTCAAAATATTTCTATATTCAAGAGAAATTTTAGGAGTCGAGTTCACGCACATGCGCAGAATTCATTCCTATTCAAAACATTGTGCTTATAGACCAGAATGACACAACGTTAAAACTTTAGTGGATAATCATAATGAGAGTCTTAGACCATTCAGACGCGCTGCGGGTACGAAGCTTCGTGGCCAGATCGGCAGCACTAGCCATCTAGTTTTGCTGGTCATCAGTTCGAGTCTCGAAAATGAGAACTTTTTAAATATATTTTTCTTTTCTTTTTTTTACATTTTTTTTTATATTTTTTATCCTTTATTCCCACACTTACTACGAACTTTTCCAAATCTTATACTACTAAAATAAAATTTTATGTCAAAATATTTCTATATTCAAGAGAAATTTTAGGAGTCGAGTTCACGCACATGCGCAGAATTCATTCCTATTCAAAACATTGTGCTTTTAGACCAGAATGACACAACGTTAAAACTTTTAGAGGATAATCATAATGAGAGTCTTAGATAATTCAGACGCGCTGCGAGTACGAAGCTTCGTGGCCAGATCGGCAGAACGAGCCATCTAGTTTTGCTGGTCTTCAGGTCGAGTCACGAAACTGAGAACTTTTTAAAAATATTTTTCTTTTCTTTTTTTTACATTTTTTTAGATATTTTTATCCTTTATTCCCACACTTACTACGAACTTTTCCAAATCTTATACTACTAAAATAAGATTTTATGTCAAAATATATCTATATTCAAGAGAAATTTTAGGAGTCGAGTTCACGCACATGCGCAGAATTCATTCCTATTCAAAACATTGTGCTTTTAGACCAGAATGACACCACGTTAAAACTTTAGTGGATAATCATAACGAGAGTCTTAGACCATTCAGACGCGCTGCGGGTACGAAGCTTCGTGGCCAGATCGGCAGCACGAGCCATCTAGTTTTGCTGGTCTTCAGTTCGAGTCTCGAAACTGAGAACTTTTTGAATATATTTTTCTTTTCTTAAAATTTTTTTATATATTTTTATCCTTTAATCCCACACTTACTATGAACTTTTCCAAATCTTATACTACTAAAATAAAATTTTATGTCAAAATATTTTTATATTCAAGAGAAATTTTAAGAGTCGAGTTCACGCACATGCGCAGAATTCATTCCTATTCAAAACATTGTGCTTTTAGACCAGAATGACACCACGTTAAAACTTTTAGTGGATAATCATAATGAGAGTCTTAGACCATTCAGACGCTCTGCGGGTACGAAGCTTCGTGGCCAGATCGGCAGCACGAGCCATCTAGTTTTGCTGGTCTTCAGTTCGAGTCTCGAAACTGAGAACGTTTTGAATATATTTTTCTTTTCTTTTTTTTTACAATTTTTTATATATTTTTATCCTTTAATCCCACACTTACTACGAACTTTTCGAAATCTTATACTACTAAAATAAAATTTTATGTCAAAATATTTCTATATTCAAGAGAAATTTTAAGAGTCGAGTTCACGCACATGCGCAGAATTCATTCCCATTCAAAACATTGGGCTTTTAGACCAGAATGACACCACGTTAAAACTTTTAGTGGATAATCATAATGAGAGTCTTAGACCATTCAGACGCGCTGCGGGTACGAAGCTTCGTGGCCAGATCGGCAGCACGAGCCATCTAGTTTTGCTGGTCTTCAGTTCGAGTCTCGAAACTGAGAACTTTTTAAATATATTTTTCTTTTCTTTTTTTTACATTTTTTTAGATATTTTTATCCTTTATTCCCACACTTACTAAAAATTTTCCAAATCTTATACTACTAAAATAAAATTTTATGTCAAAATATTTCTATATTCAAGAGAAATTTTGGGAGTCGAGTTCACGCATATGCGCAGAATTCATTCCTATTCAAAACATTGTGCTTTTAGACCAGAATGACACCACGTTAAATTTTTTAGTGGATAATCATTATGAGAGTCTTAGACCAATCAGACGCGCTGCGAGTACGAAGCTTCGTGGCCAGATCGGCAGCACGAGCCATCTAGTTTTGCTGGTCTTCAGTTCGAGTCTCGAAACTGAGAACTTTTTAAATATATTTTTCTTTTCTTTTTTTTACATTTTTCTTAGATATTTTTATCCTTTATTCCCACACTTACTACGAACTTTTCCAAATCTTATACTACTAAAATAAAATTTTATGTCAAAATATTTCTATATTCAAGAGAAATTTTAGGAGTCGAGTTCATGCACATGCGCATAATTCAGTCCTATTCAAAACATTGTGCTTTTAGACCAGAATGACACCACGTTAAAAGTTTTAGTGGATAAACATAATGAGAGTCTTAGACCATTCAGACGCGCTGCGGGTACGAAGCTTCATGGCCAGATCGGCAGCACGAGCCATCTAGTTTTGCTGGTCTTCAGTTCGAGTCTCGAAACTGAGAACTTTTTGAATATATTTTTCTTTTCTTTTTTTTACAATTTTTTTATATATTTTTATCCTTTAATCCCACACTTACTACGAACTTTTCGAAATCTTATACTACTAAAATAAAATTTTATGTCAAAATATTTCTATATTCAAGAGAAATTTTAAGAGTCGAGTTCACGCACATGCGCAGAATTCATTCCCATTCAAAACATTGTGCTTTTAGACCAGAATGACACCACGTTAAAACTTTTAGTGGATAATCATAATGAGAGTCTTAGACCATTCAGACGCGCTGCGGGTACGAATCTTCGTGGCCAGATCGGCAGCACGAGACATCTAGTTTTGCTGGTCTTCAGTTCGAGTCTCGAAACTGAGAACTTTTTAAATATATTTTTCTTTTCTTTTTTTACATTGTTTTAGATATTTTTATCCTTTATTCCCACACTTACTAAAAACTTTCCAAATCTTATACTACTAAAATAAAATTTTTTTCAAAATATTTCTATATTCAAGAGAAATTTTAGGAGTCGAGTTCATGCACATGCGCAGAATTCATTCCTATTCAAAACATTGTGCTTTTAGACCAGAATGACACCACGTTAAAACTTTTAGTGGATAATCATAATGAGAGTCTTAGACCATTCAGACGCGCTGCGGGTACGAAGCTTCGTGGCCAGATCGGCAGCACGAGCCATCTAGTTTTGCTGGTCTTCAGTTCGAGTCTCGAAACTGAGAACTTTTTGAATATATTTTTCTTTTCTTTTTTTTTACAATTTTTTTATATATTTTTATCCTTTAATCCCACACTTACTACGAACTTTTCGAAATCTTATACTACTAAAATAAAATTTTATGTCAAAATATTTCTATATTCAAGAGAAATTTTAAGAGTCGAGTTCACGCACATGCGCAGAATTCATTCCTATTCAAAACATTGTGCTTTTAGACGAGAATGACACCACGTTAAAACTTTTAGTGGATAATCATAATGAGAGTCTTAGACCATTCAGACGCGCTGCGGGTACGAAGCTTCGTGGCCAGATCGGAAGTACGAGCCATCTGGTTTTGCTGGTTTTCAGTTCGAGTCTCGAAACTGAGAACTTTTAAAATATATTTTTCTTTTCTTTTTTTTTACATTTTTCTTAGATATTTTTATCCTTTATTCCCACACTTACTACGAACTTTTCCAAATCTTATACTACTAAAATAAAATTTTATGTCAAAATATTTCTATATTCAAGAGAAATTTTAGGAGTCGAGTTCACGCACATGCGCAGAATTCATTCCCATTCAAAACATTGTGCTTTTAGACCAGAATGACACCACGTTAAAACTTTTAGTGGATAATCCTAATGTGAGTCTTAGACCATTCAGACGCGCTGCGGGTACGAAGCTTCGTGGCCAGATCGGCAGCACGAGCCATCTAGTTTTGCTGGTCTTCAGTTCGAGTCTCGAAACTGAGAACTTTTTAAATATATTTTTCTTTTCTTTTCTTTACATTTTTCTTAGATATTTTTATCCTTTATTCCCACACTTACTACGAACTTTTCCAAATCTTATACTACTAAAATAAAATTTTATGTCAAAACATTTCTATATTCAAGAGAAATTTTAGGAGTCGAGTTCACGCACATACGCAGAATTCATTCCTATTCAAAACATTGTGCTTTTAGACCAGAATGACACCACGTTAAAACCTTTAGTGGATAATCATAATGAGAGTCTTAGACCATTCAGGCGCGCTGCGGGTACGAAGCTTCGTGGCCAGATCGGCAGCACGAGCCATCTAGTTTTCCTGGTCTTCAGTTCGAGTCTCGAAACTGAGAACTTTTTAAATATATTTTTCTTTTCTTTTTTTTACATTTTTTTTAGATATCTTTATCCTTTAATCCCACACTTACTATGAACTTTTCCAAATCTTATACTACTAAATTAAAATTTTATGTCAAAATATTTCTATATTCAAGAGAAATTTTAAGAGTCGAGTTCACGCACATGCGCAGAATTCATTCCTATTCAAAACATTGTGCTTTTAGAACAGAATGACAGCACGTTAAAACTTTTAGTGGATAATCATAATGAGAGTCTTAGACCATTCAGACACGCTGCGGGTACGAAGCTTCGTGGCCAGCTCGGCAGCACGAGCCATCTAGTTTTGCTGGTCTTCAGTTCGAGTCTCGAAACTGAGAACTTTTTCAATATATTTTTCTTTTCTTTTTTTTACATTTTTTTTAGATATTTTTATCCTTTATTCCCACACTTACTACGAACTTTTCCAAATCTTATACTACTGAAATAAAATTTTATGTCAAAATATTTCTATATTCAAGAGAAATTTTAAGAGTCGAGTTCATGCACATGCGCAGAATTCAGTCGTATTCAAAACATTGTGATTTTAGACCAGAATGACACCACGTTAAAACTTTTAGTGGATAATCATAATGAGAGTCTTACACCATTCAGACGCGCTGCGGGTACGAAGCTTCGTGGCCAGATCGGCAGCACGAGCCATCCAATTTTGCTGGTCTTCAGTTCGAGTCTCGAAACTGAGAACATTTTCAATATATTTTTCTTTTCTTTTTTTTACATTTTTTTTAGATATTTTTATCCTTTATTCCCGCACTTACTACGAACTTTTCCAAATCTTATACTACTAAAATAAAATTTTATGTCAAAATATTTCTATATTCAAGAGAAATTTTAAGAGTCGAGTTCACGCACATGCGCAGAATTCATTCCTATTCGAAACATTGTGCTTTTAGAACAGAATGACAGCACGTTAAAACTTTTAGTGGATAATCATAATGAGAGTCTTAGACCATTCAGACGCGCTGCGGGTACGAAGCTTCGTGGATAGATCGGCAGCACGAGCCATCTAGTTTTGCTGGTCTTCAGGTCGAGTCTCGAAACTGAGAACTTTTTCAATATATTTTTCTTTTCTTTTTTTAACATTTTTTTTAGATATTTTTATCCTTTATTCCCACACTTACTACGAACTTTTCCAAATCTTATACTACTGAAATAAAATTTTATGTCAAAATATTTCTATATTCAAGAAAAATTTTAAGAGTCGAGGTCACGCACATTCGCAGAATTCATTCCTATTCAAAACATTGTGCTTTTAGACCAGAATGACACCACGTTAAAACTTTTAGTGGATAATAATAATGAGAGTCTTAGACCATTCAGACGCGCTGCGGGTACGAAGCATCGTGGCCAGATCGGCAGCACGATCCATCTAGTTTTGTTGGTCTTCAGTTCGAGTCTCGAAACTGAGAACTTTTTAAATATATTTTTCTTTTCTTTTTTTTACATTTTTCTAAGATATTTTTATCCTTTAATTCCCACACTTACTACGAAATTTTCCAAATCTTATACTACTAAAATAAAATTTTATGTCAAAATATTTCTATATTCAAGAGAAATTTTAGGAGTCGAGTTCATGCACATGCGCAGAATTCATTCCTATTCGAAACATTGTGCGTTTAGACCAGAATGACACCACGTTAAAACTTTTAGTGGATAATCATAATGAGAGTCTTAGACCATTCAGACGCGCTGCGAGTACGAAGCTTCGTGGCCAGATCGGCAGCACGAGCCATCTAGTTTTGCTGGTCTTCAGTTCGAGTCTCGAAACTGAGAACTTTTTAAATATATTTTTCTTTTCTTTTTTTTACATTTTTCTTAGATATTTTTATCCTTTATTCCCACACTTACTACCAGCTTTTCCAAATCTTATATTAGTAAAATAAAATTTTATGTCAAAATATTTCTATATTCAAGAGAAATTTTAGGAGTCGAGTTCACGCACATGCGCAGAATTCATTCCTATTCAAAACATTGTGCTTTTAGACCAGAATGACACCACGTTAAAACTTTTCAGTGGATAATCATAATGAGAGTCTTAGACCATTCAGACGCGCTGCGGGTACGAAGCTTCGTGGCCAGATCGGCAGCACGATCTATCTAGTTTTGTTGGTCTTCAGTTCGAGTCTCGAAACTGAGAACTTTTTCAATATATTTTTCTTTTCTTTTTTTTACATTTTTTTTAGATATTTTTATCCTTTATTCCCACACTTACTACGAACTTTTCCAAATCTTATACTAGTAAAATAAAATTTTATGTCAAAATATTTCTATATTCAAGAGAAATTTTAGGAGTCGAGTTCATGCACATGCGCAGAATTCAGTCGTATTCAAAACATTGTGATTTTAGACCAGAATGACACCACGTTAAAACTTTTAGTAGATAATCATAATGAGAGTCTTAGACCATTCAGACGCACTGTGGATACGAAGCTTCGTTGCCAGATCGGCAGCACGAGCCGTCTAGTTTTGCTGGTCTTCAGTTCGAGTCTCGAAACTGAGAACTTTTTAAATATATTTTTCTTTTCTTTTTTTTACATTTTTCTTAGATATTTTTATCCTTTATTCCCACACTTACTACGAACTTTTCCAAATCTTATACTAGTAAAATAAAATTTTATGTCAAAATATTTCTATATTCAAGAGAAATTTTAGGAGTCGAGTTCATGCACATGCGCAGAATTCATTCCTATTCGAAACATTGTGCGTTTAGACCAGAATGACACCACGTTAAAACTTTTAGTGGATAATCATAATGAGAGTCTTAGACCATTCAGACGCGCTGCGAGTACGAAGCTTCGTGGCCACATCGGCAGCACGAGCCATCTAGTTTTGCTGGTCTTCAGTTCGAGTCTCGAAATTGAGAACTTTTTAAATATATTTTTCTTTTCTTTTTTTTACATTTTTCTAAGATATTTTTATCCTTTAATTCCCACACTTACTACGAAATTTTCCAAATCTTATACTACTAAAATAAAATTTTATGTCAAAATATTTCTATATTCAAGAGAAATTTTAGGAGTCGAGTTCATGCACATGCGCAGAATTCAGTCGTATTCAAAACATTGTGATTTTAGACCAGAATGACACCACGTTAAAACTTTTAGTAGATAATCATAATGAGAGTCTTAGACCATTCAGACGCACTGCGGATACGAAGCTTCGTGGCCAGATCGGCAGCACGAGCCATCTAGTTTTGCTGGTCTTCAGTTCGAGTCTCGAAACTGAGAACTTTTTAAATATATTTTTCTTTTCTTTTTTTTACATTTTTCTTAGATATTTTTATCCTTTATTCCCACACTTACTACGAATTTTCCAAATCTTATACTAGTAAAATAAAATTTTATGTCAAAATATTTCTATATTCAAGAGAAATTTTAGAAGTCGAGTTCACGCACATGCGCAGAATTCATTCCTATTCAAAACATTGTGCTTTTAGACCAGAATGACACCACGTTAAAACTTTTAGTGGATAATCATAATGAGAGTCTTAGACCATTCAGACGCGCTGCAGGTACGAAGCTTCGTGGCCAGATCGGCAGCACGAGCCATTTAGTTTTGCTGGTCTTCAGTTCGAGTCTCGAAACTGAGAACTTTTTAAATATATTTTTCTTTTCTTTTTTTTACATTTTTTTAAGATATTTTTATCCTTTATTCCCACACTTACTAAGAACTTTTCCAAATCTTATACTACTAAAATAAAATTTTATGTCAAAATATTTCTATATTCAACAGAAATTTTAGGAGTCGAGTTCACGCACATGCGCAGAATTCATTCCTATTCAAAACATTGTGCTTTTAGACCAGAATGACACCACGTTAAAACTTTTAGTGGATAATCATAATGAGAGTCTTAGACCATTCAGACGCGCTGCGGGTACGAAGCTTCGTGGCCAGATCGGCAGCACGATCCATCTAGTTTTGTTGGTCTTCAGTTCGAGTCTCGAAACTGAGAACTTTTTAAATATATTTTTCTTTTCTTTTTTTTACATTTTTCTAAGATATTTTTATCCTTTAATTCCCACACTTACTACGAAATTTTCCAAATCTTATACTACTAAAATAAAATTTTATGTCAAAATATTTCTATATTCAAGAGAAATTTTAGGAGTCGAGTTCATGCACATGCGCAGAATTCATTCCTATTCGAAACATTGTGCGTTTAGACCAGAATGACACCACGTTAAAACTTTTAGTGGATAATCATAATGAGAGTCTTAGACCATTCAGACGCGCTGCGAGTACGAAGCTTCGTGGCCAGATCGGCAGCACGAGCCATCTAGTTTTGCTGGTCTTCAGTTCGAGTCTCGAAACTGAGAACTTTTTAAATATATTTTTCTTTTCTTTTTTTTACATTTTTCTTAGATATTTTTATTCTTTATTCCCAAACTTACTACGAACTTTTCCAAATCTTATACTAGTAAAATAAAATTTTATGTCAAAATATTTCTATATTCAAGAGAAATTTTAGAAGCCGAGTTCACGCACATGCGCAGAATTCATTCCTATTCAAAACATTGTGCTTTTAGACCAGAATGACACCACGTTAAAACTTTTAGTGGATAATCATAATGAGAGTCTTAGACCATTCAGACGCGCTGCGGGTACGAAGCTTCGTGGCCAGATCGGCAGCGCGAGCCATCTAGTTTTGCTGGTCTTCAGTTCGAGTCTCGAAACTGAGAACTTTTTAAATATATTTTTCTTTTCTTTTTTTTACATTTTTTTAAGATATTTTTATCCTTTATTCCCACACTTACTAAGAACTTTTCCAAATCTTATACTACTAAAATAAAATTTTATGTCAAAATATTTCTATATTCAACAGAAATTTTAGGAGTCGAGTTCACGCACATGCGCAGAATTCAGTCGTATTCAAAACATTGTGATTTTAGACCAGAATGACACCACGTTAAAACTTTTAGTGGATAATCATAATGAGAGTCTTAGACCATTCAGACGCGCTGCGGGTACGAAGCTTCGTGGCCAGATCGGCAGCGCGAGCCATTTAGTTTTGTTGGTCTTCAGTTCGAGTCTCGAAACTGAGAACTTTTTAAATATATTTTTCTTTTCTTTTTTTTACATTTTTCTAAGATATTTTTATCCTTTAATTCCCACACTTACTACGAAATTTTCCAAATCTTATACTACTAAAATAAAATTTTATGTCAAAATATTTCTATATTCAAGAGAAATTTTAGGAGTCGAGTTCATGCACATGCGCAGAATTCATTCCTATTCGAAACATTGTGCGTTTAGACCAGAATGACACCACGTTAAAACTTTTAGTGGATAATCATAATGAGAGTCTTAGACCATTCAGACGCGCTGCGAGTACGAAGCTTCGTGGCCAGATCGGCAGCACGAGCTATCTAGTTTTGCTGGTCTTCAGTTCGAGTCTCGAAACTGAGAACTTTTTAAATATATTTTTCTTTTCTTTTTTTTACATTTTTCTTAGATATTTTTATCCTTTATTCCCACACTTACTACGAGCTTTTCCAAATCTTATATTAGTAAAATAAAATTTTATGTCGAAATATTTCTATATTCAAGAGAAATTTTAGGAGTCGAGTTCACGCACATGCGCAGAATTCATTCCTATTCAAAACATTGTGCTTTTAGACCAGAATGACACCACGTTAAAACTTTTAGTGGATAATCATAATGAGAGTCTTAGACCATTCAGACGCGCTGCGGGTACGAAGCTTCGTGGCCAGATCGGCAGCACGATCTATCTAGTTTTGCTGGTCTTCAGTTCGAGTCTCGAAACTGAGAACTTTTTAAATATATTTTTCTTTTCTTTTTTTTGCATTTTTCTTAGATATTTTTATCCTTTATTCCCACACTTACTACGAGCTTTTCCAAATCTTATATTAGTAAAATAAAATTTTATGTCAAAATATTTCTATATTCAAGAGAAATTTTAGGAGTCGAGTTCACGCACATGCGCAGAATTCATTCCTATTCAAAACATTGTGCTTTTAGACCAGAATGACACCACGTTAAAACTTTTAGTGGATAATCATAATGAGAGTCTTAGACCATTCAGACGCGCTGCGGGTACGAAGCTTCGTGGCCAGATCGGCAGCACGATCTATCTAGTTTTGTTGGTCTTCAGTTCGACTCTCGAAACTGAGAACTTTTTAAATATATTTTTCTTTTCTTTTTTTTACATTTTTCTAACATATTTTTATCCTTTAATTCCCACACTTACTACGAAATTTTCCAAATCTTATACTACTAAAATAAAATTTTATGTCAAAATATTTCTATATTCAAGAGAAATTTTAGGAGTCGAGTTCATGCACATGCGCAGAATTCATTCCTATTCGAAACATTGTGCGTTTAGACCAGAATGACACCACGTTAAAACTTTTAATGGATAATCATAATGAGAGTCTTAGACCATTCAGACGCGCTGCGAGTACGAAGCTTCGTGGCCACATCGGCAGCACGAGCCATCTAGTTTTGCTGGTCTTCAGTTCGAGTCTGGAAATTGAGAACTTTTTAAATATATTTTTCTTTTCTTTTTTTTTACATTTTTCTAAGATATTTTTATCCTTTAATTCCCACACTTACTACGAAATTTTCCAAATCTTATACTACTAAAATAAAATTTTATGTCAAAATATTTCTATATTCAAGAGAAATTTTAGGAGTCCAGTTCATGCACATGCGCAGAATTCAGTCGTATTCAAAACATTGTGATTTTAGACCAGAATGACACCACGTTAAAACTTTTAGTAGATAATCATAATGAGAGTCTTAGACCATTCAGACGCACTGCGGATACGAAGCTTCGTGGCCAGATCGGCAGCACGAGCCATCTAGTTTTGCTGGTCTTCAGTTCGAGTCTCGAAACTGAGAACTTTTTAAATATATTTTTCTTTTCTTTTTTTTACATTTTTCTTAGATATTTTTATCCTTTATTCCCAGACTTACTACGAACTTTTCCAAATCTTATACTAGTAAAATAAAATTTTATGTCAAAATATTTCTATATTCAAGAGAAATTTTAGAAGTCGAGTTCACGCACATGCGCAGAATTCATTCCTATTCAAAACATTGTGCTTTTAGACCAGAATGACACCACGTTAAAACTTTTAGTGGATAATCATAATGAGAGTCTTAGACCATTCAGACGCGCTGCGGGTACGAGGCTTCGTGGCCAGATCGGCAGCACGAGCCATTTAGTTTTGCTGGTCTTCAGTTCGAGTCTCGAAACTGAGAACTTTTTAAATATATTCTTGTTTTCTTTTTTTACATTTTTTTTAGATATTTTTATCCTTTATTCCCACACTTACTACGAACTTTTCCAAATCTTATACTACTAAAATAAAATTTTATGTCAAAATATTTCTATATTCAACAGAAATTTTAGGAGTCGAGTTCACGCACATGCGCAGAATTCATTCCTATTCAAAACATTGTGCTTTTAGACCAGAATGACACCACGATAAAACTTTTAGTGGATAATCATAATGAGAGTCTTAGACCATTCAGACGCGCTGCGGGTACGAAGCTTCGTGGCCAGATCGGCAGCACGAGCCATCTAGTTTTGTTGGTCTTCAGTTCGAGTCTCGAAACTGAGAACTTTTTAAATATATTTTTCTTTTCTTTTTTTTACATTTTTCTAAGATATTTTTATCCTTTAATTCCCACACTTACTACGAAATTTTCCAAATCTTATACTACTAAAATAAAATTTTATGTCAAAATATTTCTATATTCAAGAGAAATTTTAGGAATCGAGTTCATGCACATGCGCAGAATTCATTCCTATTCGAAACATTGTGCGTTTAGACCAGAATGACACCACGTTAAAACTTTTAGTGGATAATCATAATGAGAGTCTTAGACCATTCAGACGCGCTGCGAGTACGAAGCTTCGTGGCCAGATCGGCAGCACGAGCCATCTAGTTTTGCTGGTCTTCATTTCGAGTCTCGAAACTGAGAACTTTTTCAATAGATTTTTCTTTTCTTTTTTTTACATTTTTTTTAGATATTTTTATCCTTTATTCGAGCACTTACTACGAACTTTTCCAAATCTTATACTACTAAAATAAAATTTTATGTCAAAATATTTCTATATTCAAGAGAAATTTTAGTCGTCGAGTTCACGCACATGCGCAGAATTCAGTCGTATTCAAAACATTGTGCTTTTAGACCAGAATGACACCACGTTAAAACTTTTAGTGGATAATAATAATGAGAGTCTTAGACCATTCAGACGCGCTGCGGGTACGAAGCTTCGTGGCCAGATCGGCAGCGCGAGCCATCTAGTTTTGCTGGTCTTCAGTTCGAGTCTCGAAACTGAGAACTATTTAAATATATTTTTCTTTTCTTTTTTTTACATTTTTTTAAGATATTTTTATCCTTTATTCCCACACTTACTAAGAACTTTTCCAAATCTTATACTACTAAAATAAAATTTTATGTCAAAATAATTCTATATTCAACAGAAATGTTAGGAGTCGAGTTCACGCACATGCGCAGAATTCATTCCTATTCAAAACATTGTGCTTTTAGACCAGAATGACACCACGTTAAAACTTTTAGTGGATAATCATAATGAGAGTCTTAGACCATTCAGACGCGCTGCGGGTACGAAGCATCGTGGCCAGATCGGCAGCGCGAGCCATCTAGTTTTGCTGGTCTTCAGTTCGAGTCTCGAAACTGAGAACTTTTTAAATATATTTTTCTTTTCTTTTTTTTACATTTTTTTAAGATATTTTTATCCTTTATTCCCACACTTACTAAGAACTTTTCCAAATCTTATACTACTAAAATAAAATTTTATGTCAAAATATTTCTATATTCAACAGAAATTTTAGGAGTCGAGTTCACGCACATGCGCAGAATTCAGTCGTATTCAAAACATTGTGATTTTAGACCAGAATGACACCACGTTAAAACTTTTAGTGGATAATCATAATGAGAGTCCTAGACCATTCAGACGCGCTGCGGGTACGAAGCTTCGTGGCCAGATCGGCAGCGCGAGCCATTTAGTTTTGTTGGTCTTCAGTTCGAGTCTCGAAACTGAGAACTTTTTAAATATATTTTTCTTTTCTTTTTTTTACATTTTTCTTAGATATTTTTATCCTTTATTCCCACACTTACTACGAACTTTTAAAAATCTTATACTAGTTAAATAAAATTTTATGTCAAATTATTTCTATATTCAAGAGAAATTTTAGAAGTCGAGTACACGCACATGCGCAGAATTCATTCCTATTCAAAACATTGTGCTTTTAAACCAGAATGACACCACGTTAAAACTTTTAGTGGATAATCATAATGAGAGTCTTAGACCATTCAGACGCGCTGCGGGTACGAAGCTTCGTGGCCAGATCGGCAGCACGAGCCATTTAGTTTTGCTGGTCTTCAGTTCGAGTCTCGAAACTGAGAACTTTTTAAATATATTTTTCTTTTCTTTTTTTTACATTTTTTTTAGATATTTTTATCCTTTATTCCCACACTTACTACGAACGTTTCCAAATCTTAAACTAGTAAAATAAAATTTTATGTCAAAATATTTCTATATTCAAGAGAAATTTTAGGAGTCGAGTTCATGCACATGCGCAGAATTCAGTCGTATTCAAAACATTGTGATTTTAGACCAGAATGACACCACGTTAAAACTTTTAGTAGATAATCATAATGAGAGTCTTAGACCATTCAGACGCACTGCGGAT
Source organism: Argiope bruennichi (assembly GCF_947563725.1). Lineage (NCBI taxonomy): Eukaryota > Metazoa > Arthropoda > Arachnida > Araneae > Araneidae > Argiope > Argiope bruennichi. Next base: position 136,598,855 of record NC_079163.1, read on the forward strand.
ACGAAGCTTCGTGGCCAGATCGGCAGCACGAGCCATCTAGTTTTGCTGGTCTTCAGTTCGAGTCTCGAAACTGAGAACTTTTTAAATATATTTTTCTTTTCTTTTTTTACATTTTTCTTAGATATTTTTATCCTTTATTCCCACACTTACTACGAACTTTTCCAAATCTTATACTAGTAAAATAAAATTTTATGTCAAAATATTTCTATATTCAAGAGAAATTTTAGGAGTCGAGTTCACGCACATGCGCAGAATTCATTCCTATTCAAAACATTGTGCTTTTAGACCAGAATGACACCACGTTAAAACTTTTAGTGGATAATCATAATGAGAGTCTTAGACCATTCAGACGCGCTGCGGGTACGAAGCTTCGTGGCCAGATCGGCAGCACGAGCCATCTAGTTTTGTTGGTCTTCAGTTCGAGTCTCGAAACTGAGAACTTTTTAAATATATTTTTCTTTTCTTTTTTTTACATTTTTCTAAGATATTTTTATCCTTTAATTCCCACACTTACTACGAAATTTTCCAAATCTTATACTACTAAAATAAAATTTTATGTCAAAATATTTCTATATTCAAGAGAAATTTTAGGAGTCGAGTTCATGCACATGCGCAGAATTCATTCCTATTCGAAACATTGTGCGTTTAGACCAGAATGACACCACGTTAAAACTTTTAGTGGATAATCATAATGAGAGTCTTAGACCATTCAGACGCGCTGCGAGTACGAAGCTTCGTGGCCAGATCGGCAGCACGAGCCATCTAGTTTTGCTGGTCTTCAGTTCGAGTCTCGAAACTGAGAACTTTTTAAATATATTTTTCTTTTCTTTTTTTTACATTTTTCTTAGATATTTTTATTCTTTATTCCCACACTTACTCCGAACTTTTCCAAATCTTATACTAGTAAAATAAAATTTTATGTCAAAATATTTCTATATTCAAGAGAAATTTTAGAAGTCGAGTTCACGCACATGCGCAGAATTTATTCCTATTCAAAACATTGTGCTTTTAGACCAGAATGACACCACGTTAAAACTTTTAGTGGATAATCATAATGAGAGTCTTAGACCATTCAGACGCGCTGCGGGTACGAAGTTTCGTGGCCAGATCGGCAGCACGAGCCATCTAGTTTTGCTGGTCTTCAGTTCGAGTCTCGAAACTGAGAACTTTTTCAATAGATTTTTCTTTTCTTTTTTTTACATTTTTTTTAGATATTTTTATCCTTTATTCCCACACTTACTAAGAACTTTTCCAAATCTTATACTACTAAAATAAAATTTTATGTCAAAATATTTCTATATTCAACAGAAATTTTAGGAGTCGAGTACACGCACATGCGCAGAATTCATTCCTATTCAAAACATTGTGCTTTTAAACCAGAATGACACCACGTTAAAACTTTTAGTGGATAATCATAATGAGAGTCTTAGACCATTCAGACGCGCTGCGGGTACGAAGCTTCGTGGCCAGATCGGCAGCACGAGCCATTTAGTTTTGCTGGTCTTCAGTTCGAGTCTCGAAACTGAGAACTTTTTAAATATATTTTTCTTTTCTTTTTTTTACATTTTTTTTAGATATTTTTATCCTTTATTCCCACACTTACTACGAACTTTTCCAAATCTTATACTAGTAAAATAAAATTTTATGTCAAAATATTTCTATATTCAAGAGAAATTTTAGGAGTCGAGTTCATGCACATGCGCAGAATTCAGTCGTATTCAAAACATTGTGATTTTAGACCAGAATGACACCACGTTAAAACTTTTAGTAGATAATCATAACGAGAGTCTTAGACCATTCAGACGCACTGCGGATACGAAGCTTCGTGGCCAGATCGGCAGCACGAGCCATCTAGTTTTGCTGGTCTTCAGTTCGAGTCTCGAAACTGAGAACTTTTTAAATATATTTTTCTTTTCTTTTTTTTACATTTTTCTTAGATATTTTTATCCTTTATTCCCACACTTACTACGAACTTTTCCAAATCTTATACTAGTAAAATAAAATTTTATGTCAAAATATTTCTATATTCAAGAGAAATTTTAGAAGTCGAGTTCACGCACATGCGCAGAATTCATTCCTATTCAAAACATTGTGCTTTTAGACCAGAATGACACCACGTTAAAACTTTTAGTGGATAATCATAATGAGAGTCTTAGACCATTCAGACGCGCTGCGGGTACGAAGCTTCGTGGCCAGATCGGCAGCACGAGCCATTTAGTTTTGCTGGTCTTCAGTTCGATTCTCGAAACTGAGAACTTTTTAAATATATTTTTCTTTTCTTTTTTTTTACATTTTTCTAAGATATTTTTATCCTTTATTCCCACACTTACTAAGAACTTTTCCAAATCTTATACTACTAAAATAAAATTTTATGTCAAAATATTTCTATATTCAACAGAAATTTTAGGAGTCGAGTACACGCACATGCGCAGAATTCATTCCTATTCAAAACATTGTGCTTTTAAACCAGAATGACACCACGTTAAAACTTTTAGTGGATAATCATAATGAGAGTCTTAGACCATTCAGACGCGCTGCGGGTACGAAGCTTCGTGGCCAGATCGGCAGCACGAGCCATTTAGTTTTGCTGGTCTTCAGTTCGAGTCTCGAAACTGAGAACTTTTTAAATATATTTTTCTTTTCTTTTTTTTACATTTTTTTTAGATATTTTTATCCTTTATTCCCACACTTACTACGAACTTTTCCAAATCTTATACTAGTAAAATAAAATTTTATGTCAAAATATTTCTATATTCAAGAGAAATTTTAGGAGTCGAGTTCATGCACATGCGCAGAATTCAGTCGTATTCAAAACATTGTGATTTTAGACCAGAATGACACCACGTTAAAACTTTTAGTAGATAATCATAACGAGAGTCTTAGACCATTCAGACGCACTGCGGATACGAAGCTTCGTGGCCAGATCGGCAGCACGAGCCATCTAGTTTTGCTGGTCTTCAGTTCGAGTCTCGAAACTGAGAACTTTTTAAATATATTTTTCTTTTCTTTTTTTTACATTTTTCTTAGATATTTTTATCCTTTATTCCCACACTTACTACGAACTTTTCCAAATCTTATACTAGTAAAATAAAATTTTATGTCAAAATATTTCTATATTCAAGAGAAATTTTAGGAGTCGAGTTCATGCACATGCGCAGAATTCAGTCGTATTCAAAACATTGTGATTTTAGACCAGAATGACACCACGTTAAAACTTTTAGTAGATAATCATAACGAGAGTCTTAGACCATTCAGACGCACTGCGGATACGAAGCTTCGTGGCCAGATCGGCAGCACGAGCCATCTAGTTTTGCTGGTCTTCAGTTCGAGTCTCGAAACTGAGAACTTTTTAAATATATTTTTCTTTTCTTTTTTTTACATTTTTCTTAGATATTTTTATCCTTTATTCCCACACTTACTACGAACTTTTCCAAATCTTATACTAGTAAAATAAAATTTTATGTCAAAATATTTCTATATTCAAGAGAAATTTTAGAAGTCGAGTTCACGCACATGCGCAGAATTCATTCCTATTCAAAACATTGTGCTATTAGACCAGAATGACACCACGTTAAAACTTTTAGTGGATAATCATAATGAGAGTCTTAGACCATTCAGACGCGCTGCGGGTACGAAGCTTCGTGGCCAGATCGGCAGCACGAGCCATTTAGTTTTGCTGGTCTTCAGTTCGATTCTCGAAACTGAGAACTTTTTAAATATATTTTTCTTTTCTTTTTTTTACATTTTTCTAAGATATTTTTATCCTTTAATTCCCACACTTACTACGAAATTTTCCAAATCTTATACTACTAAAATAAAATTTTATGTCAAAATATTTCTATATTCAAGAGAAATTTTAGGAGTCGAGTTCATGCACATGCGCAGAATTCATTCCTATTCAAAACATTGTGCTTTTAGACCAGAATGACACCACGTTAAAACTTTTAGTGGATAATCATAATGAGAGTCTTAGACCATTCAGACGCGCTACGGGTACGACGCTTCGTGGCCAGATCGGCAGCACGAGCCATCTAGTTTTGCTGGTCTTCAGTTCAGTCTCGAAACTGAGAACTTTCTCAATATATTTTTCTTTTCTTTTGTTAAAGTTTTATTTTAGATATTTTTATCCTTTATTCCCACACTTACTACGAACTTTTCCAAATCTTATACTACTAAAATAAAATTTTATGTCAAATTATTTCTATATTTAAGAGAAATTTTAGGAGTCGAGTTCACGCACATGCGCAGAATTCAATCCTATTCAAAAGATTGTGCTTTTAGACCAGAATGACACCACGTTAAAACTTTTAGTGGATAATCATAATAAGAGTCTTAGACCATTCAGACGCGCTGCGGGTAGGAAGCTTCGTTGCCAGATCGGCAGGACGAGCCATCTAGTTTTGCTGGTCTTCAGTTCGAGTCTCGAAACTGAGAACTTTTTAAATATATTTTTCTTTTCTTTTTTTTTACATTTTTTTTTAGATATTTTTATCCTTTATTCCCACACTTACTACGAACTTTTCCAAATCTTATACTACTAAAATAAAATTTTATGTCAAAATATTTCTATATTCAAGAGAAATTTTAGGAGTCGAGTTCACGCACATGCGCAGAATTCATTCCTATTCAAAACATTGTGCTTTTAGATCAGAATGACACCACGTTAAAACTTTTAGTTGATAATCATAATGAGAGTCTTAGACCATTCAGACGCGCTGCAGGTACGAAGATTCGTGGCCAGATCGGCAGCACGAGCCATCTAGTTTTGCTGGTCTTCAGTTCGAGTCTCGAAACTGAGAACTTTTTAAATATATTTTTCTTTTCGTTTTTTTACATTTTTTTTAGATATTTTTATCCTTTATTCCCACACTTACTACGAACTTTTCCAAATCTTATACTACTAAAATAAAATTTTATGTCAAAATATTTCTATATTCAAGAGAAATTTTAGGAGTCGAGTTCACGCACATGCGCAGAATTCATTCCTATTCAAAACATTGTGCTTTTGGACAAGAATGACACCACGTTAAAACTTTTAGTGGATAATCATAATGAGACTCTTAGACCATTCAGACGCGCTGCAGGTACAAAGATTCGTGGCCAGATCGGCAGCACGAGCCATCTAGTTTTGCTGGTCTTCAGTTTGAGTCTCGAAACTGAGAACTTTTTAAATATATTCTTCTTTTCTTTTTTTACATTTTTTTTTAGATATTTTTATCCTTTATTCCCACACTTACTACGAACTTTTGAAAATCTTATACTAGTAAAATAAAATTTTATGTCAAAATATTTCTATATTCAAGAGAAATTTTAGGAGTCGAGTTCATGCACATGCGCAGAATTCAGTCGTATTCAAAACATTGTGATTTTAGACCAGAATGACACCACGTTAAAACTTTTAGTGGATAATCATAATGAGAGTTTTAGACCATTCAGACGCGCTGCGAGTACGAAGCTTCGTGGCCAGATAGGCAGCACGAGCCATCTAGTTTTGCTGGTCTTCAGTTCGAGTCTCGAAACTGAGAACTTTTTCAATATATTTTTCTTTTCTTTTTTTTACATTTTTTTAAGATATTTTTATCCTTTATTCGAGCACTTACTACGAACTTTTCCAAATCTTATACTACTAAAATAAAATTTTATGTCAAAATATTTCTATATTCAAGAGAAATTTTAGTCGTCGAGTTCATGCACATGCGCAGAATTCAGTCGTATTCAAAACCTTGTGCTTTTAGACCAGAATGACACCACGTTAAAACTTTTAGTGGATAATAATAATGAGAGTCTTAGACCATTCAGACGCGCTGCGGGTGCGAAGGTTCGTGGCCAGATCGGCAGCGCGAGCCATCTAGTTTTGCTGGTCTTCAGTTCGAGTCTCGAAACTGAGAACTATTTAAATATATTTTTCTTTTCTTTTTTTTACATTTTTTTAAGATATATTTATCCTTTATTCCCACACTTACTAAGAACTTTTCCAAATCTTATACTACTAAAATAAAATTTTATGTCAAAATATTTCTATATTCAACAGAAATTTTAGGAGTCGAGTTCACGCACATGCGCAGAATTCATTCCTATTCAAAACATTGTGCTTTTAGACCAGAATGACACCACGTTAAAACTTTTAGTGGATAATCATAATGAGAGTCTTAGACCATTCAGACGCGCTGCGGGTACGAAGCTTCGTGGCCAGATCGGCAGCACGAGCCAACTAGTTTTGCTGGTCTTCAGTTCGAGTCTCGAAACTGAGAACTTTTTAAATATATTTTTCTTTTCTTTTTTTTACATTTTTTAAAGATATTTTTATCCTTTATTCCCACACTTACTAAGAACTTTTCCAAATCTTATACTACTAAAATAAAATTTTATGTCAAAATATTTCTATATTCAACAGAAATTTTAGGAGTCGAGTTCATGCACATGCGCCGAATTCATTCCTATTCGAAACATTGTGCGTTTAGACCAGAATGACACCACGTTAAAACTTTTAGTGGATAATCATAATGAGAGTCTTAGACCATTCAGACGCGCTGCGAGTACGAAGCCTCGTGGCCAGATCGGCAGCACGAGCCATCTAGTTTTGCTGGTCTTCAGTTCGAGTCTCGAAACTGAAAACTTTTTAAATATATTTTTCTTTTCTTTTTTTTACATTTTTCTTAGATATTTTTATCCTTTATTCCCACACTTACTACGAACTTTTCCAAATCTTATACTAGTTAAATAAAATATTATGTCAAATTATTTCTATATTAAGAGAAATTTTAGAAGTCGAGTTCTCGCACATGCGCAGAATTCATTCCTATTCAAAACATTGTGCTTTTAGACCAGAATGACACCACGTTAAAACTTTTAGTGGATAATAATAATGAGAGTCTTAGACCATTCAGACGCGCTGCGGGTACGAAGCTTCGTGGCCAGATCGGCAGCGCGAGCCATCTAGTTTTGCTGGTCTTCAGTTCGAGTCTCGAAACTGAGAACTATTTAAATATATTTTTCTTTTCTTTTTTTTACATTTTTTTAAGATATTTTTATCCTTTATTCCCACACTTACTAAGAACTTTTCCAAATCTTATACTACTAAAATAAAATTTTATGTCAAAATAATTCTATATTCAACAGAAATTTTAGGAGTCGAGTTCACGCACATGCGCAGAATTCATTCCTATTCAAAACATTGTGCTTTTAGACCAGAATGACACCACGTTAAAACTTTTAGTGGATAATCATAATGAGAGTCTTAGACCATTCAGACGCGCTGCGGGTACGAAGCTTCGTGGCCAGATCAGCAGCGCGAGCCATCTAGTTTTGCTGGTCTTCAGTTCGAGTCTCGAAACTGAGAACTTTTTAAATATATTTTTCTTTTCTTTTTTTACATTTTTTTAAGATATTTTTAACCTTTATTCCCACACTTACTAAGAACTTTTCCAAATCTTATACTACTAAAATAAAATTTTATGTCAAAATATTTCTATATTCAACAGAAATTTTAGGAGTCGAGTTCACGCACATGCGCAGAATTCAGTCGTATTCAAAACATTGTGATTTTAGACCAGAATGACACCACGTTAAAACTTTTAGTGGATAATCATAATGAGAGTCTTAGACCATTCAGACGCGCTGCGGGTACGAAGCTTCGTGGCCAGATCGGCAGCGCGAGCCATTTAGTTTTGTTGGTCTTCAGTTCGAGTCTCGAAACTGAGACCTTTTTAAATATATTTTTCTTTTCTTTTTTTTACATTTTTCTTAGATATTTTTATCCTTTATTCCCACACTTACTACGAACTTTTAAAAATCTTATACTAGTTAAATAAAATTTTATGTCAAATTATTTCTATATTGAAGAGAAATTTTAGAAGTCGAGTACACGCACATGCGCAGAATTCATTCCTATTCAAAACATTGTGCTTTTAAACCAGAATGACACCACGTTAAAACTTTTAGTGGATAATCATAATGAGAGTCTTAGACCATTCAGACGCGCTGCGGGTACGAAGCTTCGTGGCCAGATCGGCAGCACGAGCCATTTAGTTTTGCTGGTCTTCAGTTCGAGTCTCGAAACTGAGAACTTTTTAAATATATTTTTTTTCTTTTTTTTACATTTTTTTTAGATATTTTTATCCTTTATTCCCACACTTACTACGAACGTTTCCAAATCTTAAACTAGTAAAATAAAATTTTATGTCAAAATATTTCTATATTCAAGAGAAATTTTAGGAGTCTAGTTCACGCACATGCGCAGAATTCATTCCTATTCAAAACATTGTGCTTTTAGACCAGAATGACACCACGTTAAAACTTTTAGTGGATAATCAAAATGAGAGTCTTAGACCATTCAGACGCGTTGCGGGTACGATGCTTCGAGGACAGACCGGCAGCACGAGCCATCTAGTTTTGCTGGTCTTCAGTTCGAGTCTCGAAACTGAGAACTTTTTAAATAGATTTTTCTTTTCTTTTTTTTACATTTTTCTTAGATATTTTTATCCTTTATTCCCACACTTACTACGAACTTTTCCAAATCTTATACTAGTAAAATAAAATTTTATGTCAAAATATTTCTATATTCAAGAGAAATTTTAGGAGTCGAGTTCATGCACATGCGCAGAATTCAGTCGTATTCAAAACATTGTGATTTTAGACCAGAACGACACCACGTTAAAACTTTTAGTAGATAATCATAATGAGAGTCTTAGACCATTCAGACGCACTGCGGATTCAAAGCTTCGTGGCCAGATCGGCAGCACGAGCCGTCTAGTTTTGCTGGTCTTCAGTTCGAGTCTCGAAACTGAGAACTTTTTAAATATATTTTTCTTTTCTTTTTTTTACATTTTTCTTAGATATTTTTATCCTTTATTCCCACACTTACTACGAGCTTTTTCAAATCTTATATTAGTAAAATAAAATTTTATGTCAAAATATTTCTATATTCAAGAGAAATTTTAGGAGTCGAGTTCACGCACATGCGCAGAATTCATTCCTATTCAAAACATTGTGCTTTTAGACCAGAATGACACCACGTTAAAACTTTTAGTGGATAATCATAATGAGAGTCTTAGACCATTCAGACGCGCTGCGGGTACGAAGCTTCGTGGCCAGATCGGCAGCACGATCTATCTAGTTTTGTTGGTCTTCAGTTCGACTCTCGAAACTGAGAACTTTTTAAATATATTTTTCTTTTCTTTTTTTTTACATTTTTCTAACATATTTTTATCCTTTAATTCCCACACTTACTACGAAATTTTCCAAATCTTATACTACTAAAATAAAATTTTATGTCAAAATATTTCTATATTCAAGAGAAATTTTAGGAGTCGAGTTCACGCACATGCGCAGAATTCATTCCTATTCAAAACATTGTGCTTTTAGACCAGAATGACACCACGTTAAAACTTTTAGTGGATAATCATAATGAGAGTCTTAGACCATTCAGACGCGCTGCGGGTACGAAGCTTCGTGGCCAGATCGGCAGCACGAGCCATCTAGTTTTGTTGGTCTTCAGTTCGAGTCTCGAAACTGAGAACTTTTTAAATATATTTTTCTTTTCTTTTTTTTACATTTTTCTAAGATATTTTTATCCTTTAATTCCCACACTTACTACGAAATTTTCCAAATCTTATACTACTAAAATAAAATTTTATGTCAAAATATTTCTATATTCAAGAGAAATTTTAGGAGTCGAGTTCATGCACATGCGCAGAATTCATTCCTATTCGAAACATTGTGCGTTTAGACCAGAATGACACCACGTTAAAACTTTTAGTGGATAATCATAATGAGAGTCTTAGCCCATTCAGACGCGCTGCGAGTACGAAGCTTCGTGGCCAGATCGGCAGCACGAGCCATCTAGTTTTGCTGGTCTTCAGTTCGAGTCTCGAAACTGAGAACTTTTTAAATATATTTTTCTTTTCTTTTTTTTACATTTTTCTTAGATATTTTTATTCTTTATTCCCACACTTACTCCGAACTTTTCCAAATCTTATACTAGTAAAATAAAATTTTATGTCAAAATATTTCTATATTCAAGAGAAATTTTAGAAGTCGAGTTGACGCACATGCGCAGAATTTATTCCTATTCAAAACATTGTGCTTTTAGACCAGAATGACACCACGTTAAAACTTTTAGTGGATAATCATAATGAGAGTCTTAGACCATTCAGACGCGCTGCGGGTACGAAGTTTCGTGGCCAGATCGGCAGCACGAGCCATCTTGTTTTGCTGGTCTTCAGTTCGAGTCTCGAAACTGAGAACTTTTTCAATAGATTTTTCTTTTCTTTTTTTTACATTTTTTTTAGATATTTTTATCCTTTATTCGAGCACTTACTACGAACTTTTCCAAATCTTATACTACTAAAATAAAATTTTATGTCAAAATATTTCTATATTCAAGAGAAATTTTAGTCGTCGAGTTCATGCACATGCGCAGAATTCAGTCGTATTCAAAACATTGTGCTTTTAGACCAGAATGACACCACGTTAAAACTTTTAGTGGATAATAATAATGAGAGTCTTAGACCATTCAGACGCGCTGCGGGTACGAAGCTTCGTGGCCAGATCGGCAGCGCGAGCCATCTAGTTTTGCTGGTCTTCAGTTCGAGTCTCGAAACTGAGAACTATTTAAATATATTTTTCTTTTCTTTTTTTTACATTTTTTTAAGATATTTTTATCCTTTATTCCCACACTTACTAAGAACTTTTCCAAATCTTATACTACTAAAATAAAATTTTATGTCAAAATATTTCTATATTCAACAGAAATTTTAGGAGTCGAGTTCACGCACATGCGCAGAATTCATTCCTATTCAAAACATTGTGCTTTTAGACCAGAATGACACCACGTTAAAACTTTTAGTGGATAATCATAATGAGAGTCTTAGACCATTCAGACGCGCTGCGGGTACGAAGCTTCGTGGCCAGATCGGCAGCGCGAGCTATCTAGTTTTGCTGGTCTTCAGTTCGAGTCTCGAAACTGAGAACTTTTTAAATATATTTTTCTTTTCTTTTTTTTACATTTTTTTAAGATATTTTTATCCTTTATTCCCACACTTACTAAGAACTTTTCCAAATCTTATACTACTAAAATAAAATTTTATGTCAAAATATTTCTATATTCAAGAGAAATTTTAGGAGTCGAGTTCACGCACATGCGCAGAATTCAGTCGTATTCAAAACATTGTGATTTTAGACCAGAATGACACCACGTTAAAACTTTTAGTGGATAATCATAATGAGAGTCTTAGACCATTCAGACGCGCTGCGGGTACGAAGCTTCGTGGCCAGATCGGCAGCGCGAGCCATTTAGTTTTGTTGGTCTTCAGTTCGAGTCTCGAAACTGAGAACTTTTTAAATATATTTTTCTTTTCTTTTTTTTACATTTTTCTTAGATATTTTTATCCTTTATTCCCACACTTACTACGAACTTTTAAAAATCTTATACTAGTTAAATAAAATTTTATGTCAAATTATTTCTATATTCAAGAGAAATTTTAGAAGTCGAGTACACGCACATGCGCAGAATTCATTCCTATTCAAAACATTGTGCTTTTAAACCAGAATGACACCACGTTAAAACTTTTAGTGGATAATCATAATGAGAGTCTTAGACCATTCAGACGCGCTGCGGGTACGAAGCTTCGTGGCCAGATCGGCAGCACGAGCCATTTAGTTTTGCTGGTCTTCAGTTCGAGTCTCGAAACTGAGAACTTTTTAAATATATTTTTCTTTTCTTTTTTTTACATTTTTTTTAGATATTTTTATCCTTTATTCCCACACTTACTACGAACGTTTCCAAATCTTATACTAGTAAAATAAAATTTTATGTCAAAATATTTCTATATTCAAGAGAAATTTTAGAAGTCGAGTTCACGCACATGCGCAGAATTCATTCCTATTCAAAACATTGTGCTTTTAGACCAGAATGACACCACGTTAAAACTTTTAGTGGATAATCATAATGAGAGTCTTAGACCATTCAGACGCACTGCGGATACGAAGCTTCGTGGCCAGATCGGCAGCACGAACCATCTAGTTTTGCTGGTCTTCAGTTCGAGTCTCGAAACTGAGAACTTTTTAAATATATTTTTCTTTTCTTTTTTTTACATTTTTCTTAGATATTTTTATCCTTTTTTCCCACACTTACTACGAACTTTTCCAAATCTTATACTAGTAAAATAAAATTTTATGTCAAAATATTTCTATATTCAAGAGAAATTTTAGAAGTCGAGTTCACGCACATGCGCAGAATTCATTCCTATTCAAAACATTGTGCTTTTAGACCAGAATGACACCACGTTAAACCTTTTAGTGGATAATCATAATGAGAGTCTTAGACCATTCAGACGCGCTGCGGGTACGAAGCTTCGTGGCCAGATCGGCAGCACGAGCCATTTAGTTTTGCTGGTCTTCAGTTCGATTCTCGAAACTGAGAACTTTTTAAATATATTTTTCTTTTCTTTTTTTTACATTTTTTTAAGATATTTTTATCCTTTATTCCCACACTTACTAAGAACTTTTCCAAATCTTATACTACTAAAATAAAATTTTATGTCAAAATATTTCTATATTCAACAGAAATTTTAGGAGTCGAGTTCACGCACATGCGCAGAATTCATTCCTATTCAAAACATTGTGCTTTTAGACCAGAATGACACCACGTTAAAACTTTTAGTGGATAATCATAATGAGAGTCTTAGACCATTCAGACGCGCTGCGGGTACGAAGCTTCGTGGCCAGATCGGCAGCACGATCCATCTAGTTTTGTTGGTCTTCAGTTCGAGTCTCGAAACTGAGAACTTTTTAAATATATTTTTCTTTTCTTTTTTTTACATTTTTCTAAGATATTTTTATCCTTTAATTCCCACACTTACTACGAAATTTTCCAAATCTTATACTACTAAAATAAAATTTTATGTCAAAATATTTCTATATTCAAGAGAACTTTAAGGAGTCGAGTTCATGCACATGCGCAGAATTCATTCCTATTCAAAACATTGTGCTTTTAGACCAGAATGACACCACGTTAAAACTTTTAGTGGCTAATCATAATGAGAGTCTTAGACCATTCAGACGCGCTGCGGGTACGAAGCTTCGTGGCCAGATCGGCAGCACGAGCCATTTAGTTTTGCTGGTCTTCAGTTCGAGTCTCGAAACTGAGAACTTTTTTAATATATTTTTCTTTTCTTTTTTTTACATTTTTTTAGATATTTTTATCCTTTATTCCCACACTTATTACGAACTTTTCCAAATCTTATACTAGTAAAATAAAATTTTATGTCAAAATATTTCTATATTCAAGAGAAATTTTAGGAGTCGAGTTCATGCACATGCGCAGAATTCAGTCGTATTCAAAACATTGTGATTTTAGACCAGAATGACACCACGTTAAAACTTTTAGTAGATAATCATAATGAGAGTCTTAGACCATTCAGACGCACTGCGGATACGAAGCTTCGTGGCCAGATCGGCAGCACGAGCCATCTAGTTTTGCTGGTCTTCAGTTCGAGTCTCGAAACTGAGAACTTTTTAAATATATTTTTCTTTTCTTTTTTTTACATTTTTCTTAGATATTTTTATCCTTTATTCCCACACTTACTACGAACTTTTCCAAATCTTATACTAGTAAAATAAAATTTTATGTCAAAATATTTCTATATTCAAGAGAAATTTTAGAAGTCGAGTTCACGCACATGCGCAGAATTCATTCCTATTCAAAACATTGTGCTTTTAGACCAGAATGACACCACGTTAAAACTTTTAGTGGATAATCATAATGAGAGTCTTAGACCATTCAGACGCGCTGCGGGTACGAAGCTTCGTGGCCAGATCGGCAGCACGAGCCATTTAGTTTTGCTGGTCTTCAGTTCGATTCTCGAAACTGAGAACTTTTTAAATATATTTTTCTTTTCTTTTTTTTACATTTTTCTAAGATATTTTTATCCTTTAATTCCCACACTTACTACGAAATTTTCCAAATCTTATACTACTAAAATAAAATTTTATGTCAAAATATTTCTATATTCAAGAGAAATTTTAGGAGTCGAGTTCATGCACATGCGCAGAATTCATTCCTATTCAAAACATTGTGCTTTTAGACCAGAATGACACCACGTTAAAACTTTTAGTGAATAATCATAATGAGGGTCTTAGACCATTCAGACGCGCTACGGGTACGACGCTTCGTGGCCAGATCGGCAGCACGAGCCATCTAGTTTTGCTGGTCTTCAGTTCAGTCTCGAAACTGAGAACTTTCTCAATATATTTTTCTTTTCTTTTGTTAAAGTTTTATTTTAGATATTTTTATCCTTTATTCCCACACTTACTACGAACTTTTCCAAATCTTATACTACTAAAATAAAATTTTATGTCAAATTATTTCTATATTTAAGAGAAATTTTAGGAGTCGAGTTCACGCACATGCGCAGAATTCAATCCTATTCAAAACATTGTGCTTTTAGACCAGAATGACACCACGTTAAAACTTTTAGTGGATAATCATAATGAGAGTCTTAGACCATTCAGACGCGCTGCGGGTACGACGCTTCGTGGCCAGATCGGCAGCACTAGCCATCTAGTTTTGCTGGTCTTCAGTTCGAGTCTCGAAACTGAGAACTTTTTAAATATATTCTTCTTTTCTTTTTTTTACATTTTTTTTAGATATTTTTATCCTTTATTCCCACACTTACTACGAACTTTTCCAAATCTTATGCTACTAAAATAAAATTTTATGTCAAATTATTTCTATATTCAAGAGAAATTTTAGGAGTCGAGTTCACGCACATGCGCAGAATTCATTCCTATTCAAAACATTGTGCTTTTAGACCAGAATGACACCACGTTAAAACTTTTAGTGGATAATCATAATGAGAGTCTTAGACCATTCAGACGCGCTGCGGGTACGACGCTTCGTGGCCAGATCGGCAGCACGAGCCATTTAGTTTTGCTGGTCTTCAGTTCGAGTCTCGAAACTGAGAACTTTTTCAATATATTTTTCTTTTCTTTTTTTTACATTTTTTTTAGATATTTTTATCCTTTATTCCCACACTTACTACGAACTTTTCCAAATCTTATACTAGTAAAATAAAATTTTATGTCAAAATATTTCTATATTCAAGAGAAATTTTAGAAGTCGAGTTCACGCACATGCGCAGAATTCATTCCTATTCAAAACATTGTGCTTTTAGACCAGAATGACACCACGTTAAAACTTTTAGTGGATAATCATAATGAGAGTCTTAGACCATTCAGACGCGTTGCGGGTACGAAGCTTCGTGGCCAGATCGGCAGCACGAGCCATCTAGTTTTGCTGGTCTTCAGTTCGAGTCTCGAAACTGAGAACTTTTTAAATATATTTTTCTTTTCTTTTTTTTACATTTTTTTAAGATATTTTTATCCTTTATTCCCACACTTACTAAGAACTTTTCCAAATCTTATACTACTAAAATAAAATTTTATGTCAAAATATTTCTATATTCAACAGAAATTTTAGGAGTCGAGTTCACGCACATGCGCAGAATTCATTCCTATTCAAAACATTGTGCTTTTAGACCAGAATGACACCACGTTAAAACTTTTAGTGGAAAATCATAATGAGAGTCTTAGACCATTCAGACGCGCTGCGGGTACGACGCTTCTTGGCCAGATCGGCAGCACGAGCCATCTAGTTTTGCTGGTCTTCAGTTCGAGTCTCGAAACTGAGAACTTTTTAAATATATTTTTCTTTTCTTTTTTTTACATTTTTCTTAGATATTTTTATCCTTTATTCCCACACTTACTACGAACTTTTCCAAATCTTATACTACTAAAATAAAATTTTATGTCAAAATATTTCTATATTCAAGAGAAATTTTAGGAGTCGAGTTCACGCACATGCGCAGAATTCATTCCTATACAAAACATTGTGCTTTTAGACCAGAATGACACCACGTTAAAACTTTTAGTCGATAATCATAATGAGAGTCTTAGACCATTCACACGCGCTGCTGGTACGAAGCGTCGTGGCCAGATCGGCAGTACGAGCCATCTAGTTTTGCTGGTCTTCAGTTCGAGTCTCGAAACTAAGAAATTTTTCAATATATTTTTCTTTTCTTTTTTTTACATTTTTTTTAGATATTTTTATCCTTTATTCCCATACTTACTACGAACTTTTCCAAATGTTATATTACTAAAATAAAATTTTATGTCAAAATATTTCTATATTCAAGAGAAATTTTAGGAGTCTAAATCAAGCACATGCGCAGAATTCATTCCTATTCAAAACATTGTGCTTTTAGACCAGAATGACACCACGTTAAAACTTTTAGTGGATAATCATAATGACAGTCTTAGAACATTCAGACGCGCTGCGGGTACGAAGCTTCGTGGCCAGATCGGCAGCACGAGCCATCTAGTTTTGCTGGTCTTCAGTTCGAGTCTCGAAACTGAGAACTTTTTAAATATATTCTTGTTTTCTTTTTTTTTACATTTTTTTAGATATTTTTATCTTTTATTCCCACACTTACTACGAACTTTTCCAAATCTTATACTACTAAAATAAAATTTTATGTCAAAATATTTCTATATTCAAGAGAAATTTTAGGAGTCGAGTTCACGCACATGCGCAGAATTCATTCCTATTCAAAACATTGTGCTTTTAGAGCAGAATGACACCACGTTAAAAATTTTAGTGGATAATCATAATGAGAGTCTTAGACCATTCAGACGCGCTGCGGGTACGAAGCGTCGTGGCGAGATCGGCAGCACGAGCCATCTAGTTTTGCTGGTCTTCAGTTCCAGTCTCGAAACTGAGAACTTTTTAAATATATTCTTGTTTTCTTTTTTTACATTTTTTTTAGATATTTTTATCCTTTATTCCCACACTTACTACGAACTTTTCCAAATCTTATACTACTAAAATAAAATTTTATGTCAAAATATTTCTATATTCAAGAGTAATTTTAGGAGTCGAGTTCACGCACATGCGCAGAATTCATTCCTATTCAAAACATTGTGCTTTAACACCAGAATGACACAACGTTAACACTTTTATTGGATAATCATAATAAGAGTCTTACACCATTCAGACGCTCTGGGGGTACGAAGCTTCGTGGCCAGATCGGCAGCACGAGCCATCTAGTTATTCTGGTCTTCAGTTCGAGTCTCGAAACTAAGAACTTTTTCAATATATTTTTCTTTTCTTTTTTTTTAAGTTTTATGTTAGATATTTTTATCCTTTATTCCCACACTTACTACGAACTTTTCCAAATCTTATACTACTAAAATAAAATTTTATGTCAAAATATTTCTATATTCAAGAGAAATTTTAGGAGTCGAGTTCACGCACATGCGCAGAATTCATTCCTATTCAAAACATTGTGCTTTTGGACAAGAATGACACCACGTTAAAACTTTTAGTTGATAATCATAATGAGAGTCTTAGACCATTCAGACGCGCTGCAGGTACGAAGCTTCGTGGCCAGATCGGCAGCACGAGACATCTAGTTTTGCTGGTCTTCAGTTCGAGTCTCGAAACTGAGAACTTTTTAAATATATTTTTCTTTTCTTTTTTTTACATGTTTTTTAGATATTTTTATCCTTTATTCCCACACTTACTACGAACTTTTCCAAATCTTATACTACTAAAATAAAATTTTATGTCAAAATATTTCTATATTCAAGAGAAATTTTAGGAGTCGAGTTCAGGCACATGCGCAGAATTCATTCCTATTCAAAACATTGTGCTTGAAGACCAGAATGACACCACGTTAACACTTTTAGTGGATAATCATAATGAGAGTCTTAGACCATTCAGACGCTCTGGGGGTACGAAGCTTCGTGGCCAGATCGGCAGCACGAGCCATCTAGTTATTCTGGTCTTCAGTTCGAGTGTCGAAACTAAGAACTTTTTCAATATATTTTTCTTTTCTTTTTTTTTAATTTTTATGTTAGATATTTTTATCCTTTATTCCCACACTTACTACGAACTTTTCCAAATCTTATACTACTAAAATAAAATTTTATGTCAAAATATTTCTATATTCAAGAGAAATTTTAGGAGTCGAGTTCACGCACATGCTCAGAATTCATTCCTATTCAAAACATTGTGCTTTTAGACCAGAATGACACCACGTTAAAACTTTTAGTGGATAATCATAATGAGAGTCTTAGACCATTCAGACGCGCTGCGGGTACGAAGCTTCGTTGCCAGATCGGCAGCACGAGCCATCGAGTTTTGCTGGTCTTCAGTTCGAGTCTCGAAACTGAGAACTTTTTAAATATATTTTTCTTTTCTTTTTTTTACATTTTTTTAGATATTTTTATCCTTTATTCCCACACTTACTACGAACTTTTCCAAATCTTATACTACTAAAATAAAATTTTATGTCAAAATATATTTATATTCAAGAGAAATTTTAGGAGTCGAGTTCACGCACATGCGCAGAATTCATTCCTATTCAAAACATTGTGCTTTTAGACCAGAATGACACCACGTTAAAACTTTTAGTGGATAATCATAATGAGAGTCTTAGACCATTCAGAATCGCTGCGGGTACGAAGCTTCGTGGCCAGATCGGCAGCACGAGCAATTTAGTTTTGCTGGTCTTCAGTTCGAGTCTCGAACCTGAGAACTTTTTAAATATATTTTTCTTTTCTTTTTTTTACATTTTTTTTAGATATTTTTATCCTTTATTCCCACACTTACTACGAACTTTTCCAAATCTTATACTACTAAAATAAAATTTTATGTCAAAATATTTCTATATTCAAGAGAAATTTTAGGAGTCGAGTTCACGCACATGCGCAGAATTCATTCCTATTCAAAACATTGTGCTTTTAGACCAGAATGACACCACGTTGAAACTTTTAGTGGATAATCATAATGAGAGTCTTAGACCATTCAGACGCGCTGCGGGCACGAAACTTCGTGGCCAGATCGGCAGCCCGAGATATCTAGTTTTGCTGGTCTTCAGTTCGAGTCTCGAAACTGAGAACTTTTTAAATATATTTTTCTTTTCTTTCTTTTATATTTTTTTAGATATTTTTATCCTTTATTCCCACACTTACTACGAACTTTTCCAAATCATATACTACTAAAATAAAATTTTATGTCAAAATATTTCTATATTCAAGAGAAATTTTAGGAGTCGAGTTCAGGCACATGCGCAGAATTCATTCCTATTCAAAACATTGTGCTTTAAGACCAGAATGACACCACGTTAACACTTTTAGTGGATAATCATAATGAGAGTCTTAGACCATTCAGACGCTCTGGGGGTACGAAGCGTCGTGGCCAGAGCGGCAGCACGAGCCATCTAGTTATTCTGGTCTTCAGTTCGAGTCTCGAAACTAAGAACTTTTTCAATATATTTTTCTTTTCTTTTTTTTTAAGTTTTATGTTAGATATTTTTATCCTTTATTCCCACACTTACTACGAACTTTTAAAAACCTTATACTAGTAAAATAAAATTTTATGTCAAAATATTTCTATATTCAAGAGAAATTTTAGGAGTCGAGTTCACTCACATGCGCAGAATTCATTCCTATTCAAAACATTGTGCTTTTAGACCAGAATGACACCACGTTGAAACTTTTATTGGATAATCATAATGAGAGTCTTAGACCTTTCAGACGCGCTGCGGGTACGAAACTTCGTGGCCAGATCGGCAGCACGAGCTATCTAGTTTTTCTGATCTTCAGTTCGAGTCTCGAAACTGAGAACTTTTTCAATATATTTTTCTTTTCTTTTTTTTAAGTTTTATTTTAGATATTTTTATCCTTTATTCCCACACTTAATACGAACTTTTCCAAATCTTATACTACTAAAATAAAATTTTATGTCAAAATATTTCTATATTCAAGAGAAATTTTAGGAGTCGAGTTCACGCACATGCGCAGAATTCATTCCTATTCAAAACATTGTGCTTTTAGACCAGAATGTGCTTTTAGTTAGACCAGAATGTAAACACTTTTAGTGGATAATCATAATGAGAGTCTTAGACCATTCAGACGCGCTGCGGGTACGAAGCTTCGTGGCCAGATCAGCAGCACGAGACATCTAGTTTTGCTGGTCTTCAGTTCGAGTCTCGAAACTGAGAACTTTTTCAATATATTTTTCTTTTCTTTTTTTTAAGTTTTATTTTAGATATTTTTATCCTTTATTCCCACACTTACTACGAACTTTTTCAAATCTTATACTACTAAAATAAAATTTCATGTCAAAATATTTCTATATTCAAGAGAAATTTTAGGAGTCGAGTTCACGCACATGCGCAGAATTCATTCCTATTCAAAACAGAGTGCTTTTAGACCAGAATGACACCACGTTAAAACTTTTAGTGGATAATCATAATGAGAGTCTTAGACCATTCAGACGCGCTGCGGGTACGAAGCTTCGTGGGCAGATCGGCTGCACGAGCCATCTAGTTTTGCTGGTCTTCAGTTCGAGTCTCGAAACTGAGAACTTTTTAAATATATTTTTCTTTTCTTTTTTTTTACAATTTTTTTTAGATATTTTTATCCTTTATTCCCACACTTACTACGAACATTTCCAAATCTTATACTACTAAAATAAAATTTTATGTCAAAATATTTCTATATTCAAGAGAAATTTTAGGAGTCGAGTTCACGCACATGCGCAGAATTCATTCCTATTCAAAACATTGTGCTTTTAGATCAGAATGACACCACGTTAAAACTTTTAGTGGATAATCATAATGAGAGTCTTAGACCATTCAGACTCGCTGCGGGTACGAAGCGTCGTGGCCAGATCGGCAGCACGAGACATCTAGTTTTGCTGGTCTTGAGTTCGAGTCTCGAAACTGAGAACTTTTTAAATATATTTTTCTTTTCTTTTTTTACATTTTTTTTAGATATTTTTATCCTTTATTCCCACACTTACTACGAAGGTTTCCAAATCTTATACTACTAAAATAAAATTTTATGTCAAAATATTTCTATATTCAAGAGAAATTTTAGGAGTCGAGTTCACGCACATGCGCACAATTCATTCCTATTCAAAACATTGTGCTTTTAGACCAGAATGACACCACGTTAAAACTTTTAGTTGATAATCATAATGAGAGTCTTAGACCATTCAGACGCGCTGCAGGTACGACGCTTCGTGGCCAGATCGGCAGCACTAGCCATCTAGTTTTGCTGGTCTTCAGTTCGAGTCTCGAAACTGAGAACTTTCTCAATATATTTTTCTTTTCTTTTTTTAAAGTTTTATTTTAGATATTTTTATCCTTTATTCCCACACTTACTACGAACTTTTCCAAATCTTATACTACTAAAATAAAATTTTATGTCAAAATATTTCTATATTCAAGAGAAATTTTAGGAGTCGAGTTCAGGCACATGCGCAGAATTCATTCCTATTCAAAACATTGTGCTTTAAGACCAGAATGACACAACGTTAACACTTTTAGTGGATAATCATAATAAGAGTCTTAGACCATTCAGACGCTCTGGGGGTACGAAGCTTCGTGGCCAGATCGGCAGCACGAGCCATCTAGTTTTGCTGGTCTTCAGTTCGAGTCTCGAAACTGAGAACTTTTTAAATATATTTTTCTTTTCTTTTTTTTTACATTTTTCTTAGATATTTTTATCCTTTATTCCCTCACTTACTACGAACTTTTCCAAATCTTATGCTACTAAAATAAAATTTTATGTCAAAATATTTCTATATTCAAGAAAAATTTTAGGAGTCGATTTAACGCACATGCGCAGAATTCATTCCTATTCAAAACATTGTGCTTTTAGACCAGAATGACACCACGTTAAAACTTTTAGTAGATAATCATAATGAGAGTCTTAGACCATTCAGACGTGCTGCGGGTACGAGGCTTCTTGGCCAGATCGGCAGCACGAGCCATCTAGTTTTGCTGGTCTTCAGTTCGAGTCTCGAAACTGAGAACTTTTTAAATATATTTTTCTTTTCTTTTTTTTACATTTTTCTTAGATATTTTTATCCTTTATTCCCACACTTACTACGAACTTTTCCAAATCTTATACTACTAAAATAAAATTTTATGTCAAAATATTTCTATATTCAAGAGAAATTTTAGGAGTCGAGTTCACGTACATGCGCAGAATTCATTCCTATACAAAACATTGTGCTTTTAGACCAGAATGACACCACGTTAAAACTTTTAGTCGATAATCATAATGAGAGTCTTAGACCATTCACACGCGCTGCTGGTACGAAGCTTCGTGGCCAGATCGGCAGTACGAGCCATCTAGTTTTGCTGGTCTTCAGTTCGAGTCTCGAAACTGAGAAATTTTTCAATATATTTTTCTTTTCTTTTTTTTACATTTTTTTTAGATATTTTTATCCTTTATTCCCATACTTACTACGAACTTTTCCAAATGTTATATTACTAAAATAAAATTTTATGTCAAAATATTTCTATATTCAAGAGAAATTTTAGGAGTCTAAATCAAGCACATGCGCAGAATTCATTCCTATTCAAAACATTGTGCTTTTAGACCAGAATGACACCACGTTAAAACTTTTAGTGGATAATCATAATGACAGTCTTAGAACATTCAGACGCGCTGCGGGTACGAAGCTTCGTGGCCAGATCGGCAGCACGAGCCATCTAGTTTTGCTGGTCTTCAGTTCGAGTCTCGAAACTGAGAACTTTTTAAATATATTCTTGTTTTCTTTTTTTTTACATTTTTTTAGATATTTTTATCTTTTATTCCCACACTTACTACGAACTTTTCAAAATCTTATACTACTAAAATAAAATTTTATGTCAAAATATTTCTATATTCAAGAGAAATTTTAGGAGTCGAGTTCACGCACATGCGCAGAATTCATTCCTATTCAAAACATTGTGCTTTTAGAGCAGAATGACACCACGTTAAAAATTTTAGTGGATAATCATAATGAGAGTCTTAGACCATTCAGACGCTCTGGGGGTACGAAGCTTCGTGGCCAGATCGGCAGCACGAGCCATCTAGTTATTCTGGTCTTCAGTTCGAGTCTCGAAACTAAGAACTTTTTCAATATATTTTTCTTTTCTTTTTTTTTTAAGTTTTATGTTAGATATTTTTATCCTTTATTCCCACACTTACTACGAACTTTTCCAAATCTTATACTACTAAAATAAAATTTTATGTCAAAATATTTCTATATTCAAGAGAAATTTTAGGAGTTGAGTTCACGCACATGCGCAGAATTCATTCCTATTCAAAACATTGTGCTTTTAGACCAGAATTACACCACGTTAACACTTTTAGTGGATAATAATAATGAGAGTCTTAGACCATTCAGACGCACTGCGGGTACAAAGCGTCGTGGCCAGATCGGCAGCACGAGACATCTAGTTTTGCTGGTCTTCAGTTCGAGTCTCGAAACTGAGAACTTTTTAAATATATTTTTCTTTTCTTTTTTTTACATTTTTTTTAGATATTTTTATCCTTTATTCCCACACTTACTACGAACTTTTCCAAATCTTATACTACTAAAATAAAATTTTATGTCAAAATATTTCTATATTCAAGAGAAATTTTAGGAGTCGAGTTCAGGCACATGCGCAGAATTCATTCCTATTCAAAACATTGTGCTTTAAGACCAGAATGACACAACGTTAACACTTTTAGTGGATAATCATAATAAGAGTCTTAGACCATTCAGACGCTCTGGGGGTACGAAGCTTCGTGGCCAGATCGGCAGCACGAGCCATCTAGTTTTGCTGGTCTTCAGTTCGAGTCTCGAAACTGAGAACTTTTTAAATATATTTTTCTTTTCTTTTTTTTTACATTTTTCTTAGATATTTTTATCCTTTATTCCCTCACTTACTACGAACTTTTCCAAATCTTATACTAGTAAAATAAAATTTTATGTCAAAATATTTCTATATTCAAGAGAAATTTTAGAAGTCGAGTTCACGCACATGCGCAGAATTCATTCCTATTCAAAACATTGTGCTTTTAGACCAGAATGACACAACGTTAAAACTTTTAGTGGATAATCATAATGAGAGTCTTAGACCATTCAGACGCGCTGCGGGTACGACGCTTCGTGGCCAGATCGGCAGCACGAGCCATCTAGTTTTGATGGTCTTCAGTTCGAGTCTCGAAACTGAGAACTTTTTAAATATATTTTTCTTTTCTTTTTTTAAAATTTTTTTTAGATATTTTTTTCTTTTATTCCCACACTTACTACGAACTTTTCCAAATCTTATGCTACTAAAATAAAATTTTATGTCAAAATATTTCTATATTCAAGAGAAATTTTAGGAGTCGATTTAACGCACATGCGCAGAATTCATTCCTATTCAAAACATTGTGCTTTTAGACCAGAATGACACCACGTTAAAACTTTTAGATAATCATAATGAGAGTCTTAGACCATTCAGACGTGCTGCGGGTACGAGGCTTCTTGGCCAGATCGGCAGCACGAGCCATCTAGTTTTGCTGGTCTTCAGTTCGAGTCTCGAAACTGAGAACTTTTTAAATATATTTTTCTTTTCTTTTTTTTACATTTTTCTTAGATATTTTTATCCTTTATTCCCACACTTACTACGAACTTTTCCAAATCTTATACTACTAAAATAAAATTTTATGTCAAAATATTTCTATATTCAAGAGAAATTTTAGGAGTCGAGTTCACGCACATGCGCAGAATTCATTCCTATACAAAACATTGTGCTTTTAGACCAGAATGACACCACGTTAAAACTTTTAGTCGATAATCATAATGAGAGTCTTAGACCATTCACACGCGCTGCTGGTACGAAGCTTCGTGGCCAGATCGGCAGTACGAGCCATCTAGTTTTGCTGGTCTTCAGTTCGAGTCTCGAAACTGAGAAATTTTTCAATATATTTTTCTTTTCTTTTTTTTACATTTTTTTTAGATATTTTTATCCTTTATTCCCATACTTACTACGAACTTTTCCAAATGTTATATTACTAAAATAAAATTTTATGTCAAAATATTTCTATATTCAAGAGAAATTTTAGGAGTCTAAATCAAGCACATGCGCAGAATTCATTCCTATTCAAAACATTGTGCTTTTAGACCAGAATGACACCACGTTAAAACTTTTAGTGGATAATCATAATGACAGTCTTAGAACATTCAGACGCGCTGCGGGTACGAAGCTTCGTGGCCAGATCGGCAGCACGAGCCATCTAGTTTTGCTGGTCTTCAGTTCGAGTCTCGAAACTGAGAACTTTTTAAATATATTCTTGTTTTCTTTTTTTTTACATTTTTTTAGATATTTTTATCTTTTATTCCCACACTTACTACGAACTTTTCCAAATCTTATACTACTAAAATAAAATTTTATGTCAAAATATTTCTATATTCAAGAGAAATTTTAGGAGTCGAGTTCACGCACATGCGCAGAATTCATTCCTATTCAAAACATTGTGCTTTTAGAGCAGAATGACACCACGTTAAAAATTTTAGTGGATAATCATAATGAGAGTCTTAGACCATTCAGACGCGCTGTGGGTACGAAGCTTCGTGGCGAGATCGGCAGCACGAGCCATCTAGTTTTGCTGGTCTTCAGTTCCAGTCTCGAAACTGAGAACTTTTTAAATATATTCTTGTTTTCTTTTTTTACATTTTTTTTAGATATTTTTATCCTTTATTCCCACACTTACTACGAACTTTTCCAAATCTTATACTACTAAAATAAAATTTTATGTCAAAATATTTCTATATTCAAGAGTAATTTTAGGAGTCGAGTTCACGCACATGCGCAGAATTCATTCCTATTCAAAACATTGTGCTTTTAGACCAGAATGACACCACGTTAAAACTTTTAGTTGATAATCATAATGAGAGTCTTAGACCATTCAGACGCGCTGCAGGTACGACGCTTCGTGGCCAGATCGGCAGCACTAGTCATCTAGTTTTGCTGGTCTTCAGTTCGAGTCTCGAAACTGAGAACTTTCTCAATATATTTTTCTTTTCTTTTTTTAAAGTTTTATTTTAGATATTTTTATCCTTTATTCCCACACTTACTACGAACTTTTCCAAATCTTATACTACTAAAATAAAATTTTATGTCAAAATATTTCTATATTCAAGAGAAATTTTAGGAGTCGAGTTCACGCACATGCGCAGAATTCATTCCTATTCAAAACATTGTGCTTTAACACCAGAATGACACAACGTTAACACTTTTATTGGATAATCATAATAAGAGTCTTAGACCATTCAGACGCTCTGGGGGTACGAAGCTTCGTGGCCAGATCGGCAGCACGAGCCATCTAGTTATTCTGGTCTTCAGTTCGAGTCTCGAAACTAAGAACTTTTTCAATATATTTTTCTTTTCTTTTTTTTTAAGTTTTATGTTAGATATTTTTATCCTTTATTCCCACACTTACTACGAACTTTTCCAAATCTTATACTACTAAAATAAAATTTTATGTCAAAATATTTCTATATTCAAGAGAAATTTTAGGAGTCGAGTTCACGCACATGCGCAGAATTCATTCCTATTCAAAACATTGTGCTTTTGGACAAGAATGACACCACGTTAAAACTTTTAGTTGATAATCATAATGAGAGTCTTAGACCATTCAGACGCGCTGCAGGTACGAAGCTTCGTGGCCAGATCGGCAGCACGAGACATCTAGTTTTGCTGGTCTTCAGTTCGAGTCTCGAAACTGAGAACTTTTTAAATATATTTTTCTTTTCTTTTTTTTACATTTTTTTTAGTTATTTTTATCCTTTATTCCCACACTTACTACGAACTTTTCCAAATCTTATACTACTAAAATAAAATTTTATGTCAAAATATTTCTATATTCAAGAGAAATTTTAGGAGTCGAGTTCAGGCACATGCGCAGAATTCATTCCTATTCAAAACATTGTGCTTGAAGACCAGAATGACACCACGTTAACACTTTTAGTGGATAATCATAATGAGAGTCTTAGACCATTCAGACGCTCTGGGGGTACGAAGCTTCGTGGCCAGATCGGCAGCACGAGCCATCTAGTTATTCTGGTCTTCAGTTCGAGTGTCGAAACTAAGAACTTTTTCAATATATTTTTCTTTTCTTTTTTTTTAAGTTTTATGTTAGATATTTTTATCCTTTATTCCCACACTTACTACGAACTTTTCCAAATCTTATACTACTAAAATAAAATTTTATGTCAAAATATTTCTATATTCAAGAGAAATTTTAGGAGTTGAGTTCACGCACATGCGCAGAATTCATTCCTATTCAAAACATTGTGCTTTTAGACCAGAATTACACCACGTTAACACTTTTAGTGGATAATAATAATGAGAGTCTTAGACCATTCAGACGCACTGCGGGTACGAAGCGTCGTGGCCAGATCGGCAGCACGAGACATCTAGTTTTGCTGGTCTTCAGTTCGAGTCTCGAAACTGAGAACTTTTTAAATATATTTTTCTTTTCTTTTTTTTACATTTTTTTTAGATATTTTTATCCTTTATTCCCACACTTACTACGAACTTTTCCAAATCTTATACTACTAAAATAAAATTTTATGTCAAAATATTTCTATATTCAAGAGAAATTTTAGGAGTCGAGTTCAGGCACATGCGCAGAATTCATTCCTATTCAAAACATTGTGCTTTAAGACCAGAATGACACAACGTTAACACTTTTAGTGGATAATCATAATAAGAGTCTTAGACCATTCAGACGCTCTGGGGGTACGAAGCTTCGTGGCCAGATCGGCAGCACGAGCCATCTAGTTTTGCTGGTCTTCAGTTCGAGTCTCGAAACTGAGAACTTTTTAAATATATTTTTCTTTTCTTTTTTTTTACATTTTTCTTAGATATTTTTATCCTTTATTCCCTCACTTACTACGAACTTTTCCAAATCTTATACTAGTAAAATAAAATTTTATGTCAAAATATTTCTATATTCAAGAGAAATTTTAGAAGTCGAGTTCACGCACATGCGCAGAATTCATTCCTATTCAAAACATTGTGCTTTTAGACCAGAATGACACAACGTTAAAACTTTTAGTGGATAATCATAATGAGAGTCTTAGACCATTCAGACGCGCTGCGGGTACGACGCTTCGTGGCCAGATCGGCAGCACGAGCCATCTAGTTTTGATGGTCTTCAGTTCGAGTCTCGAAACTGAGAACTTTTTAAATATATTTTTCTTTTCTTTTTTTAAAATTTTTTTTAGATATTTTTTTCTTTTATTCCCACACTTACTACGAACTTTTCCAAATCTTATGCTACTAAAATAAAATTTTATGTCAAAATATTTCTATATTCAAGAGAAATTTTAGGAGTCGATTTAACGCACATGCGCAGAATTCATTCCTATTCAAAACATTGTGCTTTTAGACCAGAATGACACCACGTTAAAACTTTTAGATAATCATAATGAGAGTCTTAGACCATTCAGACGTGCTGCGGGTACGAGGCTTCTTGGCCAGATCGGCAGCACGAGCCATCTAGTTTTGCTGGTCTTCAGTTCGAGTCTCGAAACTGAGAACTTTTTAAATATATTTTTCTTTTCTTTTTTTTACATTTTTCTTAGATATTTTTATCCTTTATTCCCACACTTACTACGAACTTTTCCAAATCTTATACTACTAAAATAAAATTTTATGTCAAAATATTTCTATATTCAAGAGAAATTTTAGGAGTCGAGTTCACGCACATGCGCAGAATTCATTCCTATACAAAACATTGTGCTTTTAGACCAGAATGACACCACGTTAAAACTTTTAGTCGATAATCATAATGAGAGTCTTAGACCATTCACACGCGCTGCTGGTACGAAGCTTCGTGGCCAGATCGGCAGTACGAGCCATCTAGTTTTGCTGGTCTTCAGTTCGAGTCTCGAAACTGAGAAATTTTTCAATATATTTTTCTTTTCTTTTTTTTACATTTTTTTTAGATATTTTTATCCTTTATTCCCATACTTACTACGAACTTTTCCAAATGTTATATTACTAAAATAAAATTTTATGTCAAAATATTTCTATATTCAAGAGAAATTTTAGGAGTCTAAATCAAGCACATGCGCAGAATTCATTCCTATTCAAAACATTGTGCTTTTAGACCAGAATGACACCACGTTAAAACTTTTAGTGGATAATCATAATGACAGTCTTAGAACATTCAGACGCGCTGCGGGTACGAAGCTTCGTGGCCAGATCGGCAGCACGAGCCATCTAGTTTTGCTGGTCTTCAGTTCGAGTCTCGAAACTGAGAACTTTTTAAATATATTCTTGTTTTCTTTTTTTTTACATTTTTTTAGATATTTTTATCTTTTATTCCCACACTTACTACGAACTTTTCCAAATCTTATACTACTAAAATAAAATTTTATGTCAAAATATTTCTATATTCAAGAGAAATTTTAGGAGTCGAGTTCACGCACATGCGCAGAATTCATTCCTATTCAAAACATTGTGCTTTTAGAGCAGAATGACACCACGTTAAAAATTTTAGTGGATAATCATAATGAGAGTCTTAGACCATTCAGACGCGCTGTGGGTACGAAGCTTCGTGGCGAGATCGGCAGCACGAGCCATCTAGTTTTGCTGGTCTTCAGTTCCAGTCTCGAAACTGAGAACTTTTTAAATATATTCTTGTTTTCTTTTTTTACATTTTTTTTAGATATTTTTATCCTTTATTCCCACACTTACTACGAACTTTTCCAAATCTTATACTACTAAAATAAAATTTTATGTCAAAATATTTCTATATTCAAGAGTAATTTTAGGAGTCGAGTTCACGCACATGCGCAGAATTCATTCCTATTCAAAACATTGTGCTTTTAGACCAGAATGACACCACGTTAAAACTTTTAGTTGATAATCATAATGAGAGTCTTAGACCATTCAGACGCGCTGCAGGTACGACGCTTCGTGGCCAGATCGGCAGCACTAGTCATCTAGTTTTGCTGGTCTTCAGTTCGAGTCTCGAAACTGAGAACTTTCTCAATATATTTTTCTTTTCTTTTTTTAAAGTTTTATTTTAGATATTTTTATCCTTTATTCCCACACTTACTACGAACTTTTCCAAATCTTATACTACTAAAATAAAATTTTATGTCAAAATATTTCTATATTCAAGAGAAATTTTAGGAGTCGAGTTCACGCACATGCGCAGAATTCATTCCTATTCAAAACATTGTGCTTTAACACCAGAATGACACAACGTTAACACTTTTATTGGATAATCATAATAAGAGTCTTAGACCATTCAGACGCTCTGGGGGTACGAAGCTTCGTGGCCAGATCGGCAGCACGAGCCATCTAGTTATTCTGGTCTTCAGTTCGAGTCTCGAAACTAAGAACTTTTTCAATATATTTTTCTTTTCTTTTTTTTTAAGTTTTATGTTAGATATTTTTATCCTTTATTCCCACACTTACTACGAACTTTTCCAAATCTTATACTACTAAAATAAAATTTTATGTCAAAATATTTCTATATTCAAGAGAAATTTTAGGAGTCGAGTTCACGCACATGCGCAGAATTCATTCCTATTCAAAACATTGTGCTTTTGGACAAGAATGACACCACGTTAAAACTTTTAGTTGATAATCATAATGAGAGTCTTAGACCATTCAGACGCGCTGCAGGTACGAAGCTTCGTGGCCAGATCGGCAGCACGAGACATCTAGTTTTGCTGGTCTTCAGTTCGAGTCTCGAAACTGAGAACTTTTTAAATATATTTTTCTTTTCTTTTTTTTACATTTTTTTTAGTTATTTTTATCCTTTATTCCCACACTTACTACGAACTTTTCCAAATCTTATACTACTAAAATAAAATTTTATGTCAAAATATTTCTATATTCAAGAGAAATTTTAGGAGTCGAGTTCAGGCACATGCGCAGAATTCATTCCTATTCAAAACATTGTGCTTGAAGACCAGAATGACACCACGTTAACACTTTTAGTGGATAATCATAATGAGAGTCTTAGACCATTCAGACGCTCTGGGGGTACGAAGCTTCGTGGCCAGATCGGCAGCACGAGCCATCTAGTTATTCTGGTCTTCAGTTCGAGTGTCGAAACTAAGAACTTTTTCAATATATTTTTCTTTTCTTTTTTTTTAAGTTTTATGTTAGATATTTTTATCCTTTATTCCCACACTTACTACGAACTTTTCCAAATCTTATACTACTAAAATAAAATTTTATGTCAAAATATTTCTATATTCAAGAGAAATTTTAGGAGTCGAGTTCACGCACATGCTCAGAATTCATTCCTATTCAAAACATTGTGCTTTTAGACCAGAATGACACCACGTTAAAACTTTTAGTGGATAATCATAATGAGAGTCTTAGACCATTCAGACGCGCTGCGGGTACGAAGCTTCGTTGCCAGATCGGCAGCACGAGCCATCTAGTTTTGCTGGTCTTCAGTTCGAGTCTCGAAACTGAGAACTTTTTAAATATATTTTTCTTTTCTTTTTTTTACATTTTTTTTAGATATTTTTATCCTTTATTCCCACACTTACTACGAACTTTTCCAAATCATATACTACTAAAATAAAATTTTATGTCAAAATATTTCTATATTCAAGAGAAATTTTAGGAGTCGAGTTCAGGCACATGCGCAGAATTCATTCCTATTCAAAACATTGTGCTTTAAGACCAGAATGACACCACGTTAACACTTTTAGTGGATAATCATAATGAGAGTCTTAGACCATTCAGACGCTCTGGGGGTACGAAGCTTCGTGGCCAGAGCGGCAGCACGAGCCATCTAGTTATTCTGGTCTTCAGTTCGAGTCTCGAAACTAAGAACTTTTTCAATATATTTTTCTTTTCTTTTTTTTAAAGTTTTATGTTAGATATTTTTATCCTTTATTTCCACACTTACTACGAACTTTTAAAAACCTTATACTAGTAAAATAAAATTTTATGTCAAAATATTTCTATATTCAAGAGAAATTTTAGGAGTCGAGTTCACGCACATGCGCAGAATTCATTCCTATTCAAAACATTGTGCTTTTAGACCAGAATGACACCACGTTGAAACTTTTATTGGATAATCATAATGAGAGTCTTAGACCTTTCAGACGCGCTGCGGGTACGAAACTTCGTGGCCAGATCGGCAGCACGAGCTATCTAGTTTTTCTGATCTTCAGTTCGAGTCTCGAAACTGAGAACTTTTTCAATATATTTTTCTTTTCTTTTTTTTAAGTTTTATTTTAGATATTTTTATCCTTTATTCCCACACTTAATACGAACTTTTCCAAATCTTATACTACTAAAATAAAATTTTATGTCAAAATATTTCTATATTCAAGAGAAATTTTAGGAGTCGAGTTCACGCACATGCGCAGAATTCATTCCTATTCAAAACATTGTGCTTTTAGACCAGAATGACACCACGTTAAAACTTTTAGTGGATAATCATAATGAGAGTCTTAGACCATTCAGACTCGGTGCGGGTACGAAGCGTCGTGGCGAGATCGGCAGCACGAGACATCTAGTTTTGCTGGTCTTCAGTTCGAGTCTCGAAACTGAGAACTTTTTAAATATATTTTTCTTTTCTTTTTTTTACATTTTTTTTAGATATTTTTATCCTTTATTCCCACACTTACTACGAACTTTTAAAAACCTTATACTAGTAAAATAAAATTTTATGTCAAAATATTTCTATATTCAAGAGAAATTTTAGGAGTCGAGTTCACGCACATGCGCAGAATTCATTCCTATTCAAAACATTGTGCTTTTAGACCAGAATGACACCACGTTGAAACTTTTATTGGATAATCATAATGAGAGTCTTAGACCTTTCAGACGCGCTGCGGGTACGAAACTTCGTGGCCAGATCGGCAGCACGAGCTATCTAGTTTTTCTGATCTTCAGTTCGAGTCTCGAAACTGAGAACTTTTTCAATATATTTTTCTTTTCTTTTTTTTAAGTTTTATTTTAGATATTTTTATCCTTTATTCCCACACTTAATACGAACTTTTCCAAATCTTATACTACTAAAATAAAATTTTATGTCAAAATATTTCTATATTCAAGAGAAATTTTAGGAGTCGAGTTCACGCACATGCGCAGAATTCATTCCTATTCAAAACATTGTGCTTTTAGACCAGAATGTGCTTTTAGTTAGACCAGAATGTAAACACTTTTAGTGGATAATCATAATGAGAGTCTTAGACCATTCAGACGCGCTGCGGGTACGAAGCTTCGTGGCCAGATCAGCAGCACGAGACATCTAGTTTTGCTGGTCTTCAGTTCGAGTCTCGAAACTGAGAACTTTTTCAATATATTTTTCTTTTCTTTTTTTTAAGTTTTATTTTAGATATTTTTATCCTTTATTCCCACACTTACTACGAACTTTTTCAAATCTTATACTACTAAAATAAAATTTCATGTCAAAATATTTCTATATTCAAGAGAAATTTTAGGAGTCGAGTTCACGCACATGCGCAGAATTCATTCCTATTCAAAACAGAGTGCTTTTAGACCAGAAAGACACCACGTTAAAACTTTTAGTGGATAATCATAATGAGAGTCTTAGACCATTCAGACGCGCTGCGGGTACGAAGCTTCGTGGGCAGATCGGCTGCACGAGCCATCTAGTTTTGCTGGTCTTCAGTTCGAGTCTCGAAACTGAGAACTTTTTAAATATATTTTTCTTTTCTTTTTTTTTACAATTTTTTTTAGATATTTTTAGCCTTTATTCCCACACTTACTACGAACATTTCCAAATCTTATACTACTAAAATAAAATTTTATGTCAAAATATTTCTATATTCAAGAGAAATTTTAGGAGTCGAGTTCACGCACATGCGCAGAATTCATTCCTATTCAAAACATTGTGCTTTTAGATCAGAATGACACCACGTTAAAACTTTTAGTGGATAATCATAATGAGAGTCTTAGACCATTCAGACTCGCTGCGGGTACGAAGCGTCGTGGCCAGATCGGCAGCACGAGACATCTAGTTTTGCTGGTCTTGAGTTCGAGTCTCGAAACTGAGAACTTTTTAAATATATTTTTCTTTTCTTTTTTTACATTTTTTTTAGATATTTTTATCCTTTATTCCCACACTTACTACGAAGGTTTCCAAATCTTATACTACTAAAATAAAATTTTATGTCAAAATATTTCTATATTCAAGAGAAATTTTAGGAGTCGAGTTCACGCACATGCGCACAATTCATTCCTATTCAAAACATTGTGCTTTTAGACCAGAATGACACCACGTTAAAACTTTTAGTTGATAATCATAATGAGAGTCTTAGACCATTCAGACGCGCTGCGGGTACGAAGCTTCGTGGGCAGATCGGCAGCACGAGACCTCTAGTTTTGCTGGTCTTCAGTTCGAGTCTCGAAACTGAGAACTTTTTAAATATATTTTTCTTTTCTTTCTTTTATATTTTTTTTAGATATTTTTATCCTTTATTCCCACACTTACTACGAACTTTTCCAAATCATATACTACTAAAATAAAATTTTATGTCAAAATATTTCTATATTCAAGAGAAATTTTAGGAGTCGAGTTCAGGCACATGCGCAGAATTCATTCCTATTCAAAACATTGTGCTTTAAGACCAGAATGACACCACGTTAACACTTTTAGTGGATAATCATAATGAGAGTCTTAGACCATTCAGACGCTCTGGGGGTACGAAGCTTCGTGGCCAGAGCGGCAGCACGAGCCATCTAGTTATTCTGGTCTTCAGTTCGAGTCTCGAAACTAAGAACTTTTTCAATATATTTTTCTTTTCTTTTTTTTTAAGTTTTATGTTAGATATTTTTATAATTTATTCCCACACTTACTACGAACTTTTAAAAACCTTATACTAGTAAAATAAAATTTTATGTCAAAATATTTCTATATTCAAGAGAAATTTTAGGAGTCGAGTTCACGCACATGCGCAGAATTCATTCCTATTCAAAACATTGTGCTTTTAGACCAGAATGACACCACGTTGAAACTTTTATTGGATAATCATAATGAGAGTCTTAGACCTTTCAGACGCGCTGCGGGTACGAAACTTCGTGGCCAGATCGGCAGCACGAGCTATCTAGTTTTTCTGATCTTCAGTTCGAGTCTCGAAACTGAGAACTTTTTCAATATATTTTTCTTTTCTTTTTTTTAAGTTTTATTTTAGATATTTTTATCCTTTATTCCCACACTTAATACGAACTTTTCCAAATCTTATACTACTAAAATAAAATTTTATGTCAAAATATTTCTATATTCAAGAGAAATTTTAGGAGTCGAGTTCACGCACATGCGCAGAATTCATTCCTATTCAAAACATTGTGCTTTTAGACCAGAATGTGCTTTTAGTTAGACCAGAATGTAAACACTTTTAGTGGATAATCATAATGAGAGTCTTAGACCATTCAGACGCGCTGCGGGTACGAAGCTTCGTGGCCAGATCAGCAGCACGAGACATCTAGTTTTGCTGGTCTTCAGTTCGAGTCTCGAAACTGAGAACTTTTTCAATATATTTTTCTTTTCTTTTTTTTAAGTTTTATTTTAGATATTTTTATCCTTTATTCCCACACTTACTACGAACTTTTTCAAATCTTATACTACTAAAATAAAATTTCATGTCAAAATATTTCTATATTCAAGAGAAATTTTAGGAGTAGAGTTCACGCACATGCGCAGAATTCATTCCTATTCAAAACAGAGTGCTTTTAGACCAGAATGACACCACGTTAAAACTTTTAGTGGATAATCATAATGAGAGTCTTAGACCATTCAGACGCGCTGCGGGTACGAAGCTTCGTGGGCAGATCGGCTGCACGAGCCATCTAGTTTTGCTGGTCTTCAGTTCGAGTCTCGAAACTGAGAACTTTTTAAATATATTTTTCTTTTCTTTTTTTTTACAATTTTTTTTAGATATTTTTATCCTTTATTCCCACACTTACTACGAACATTTCCAAATCTTATACTACTAAAATAAAATTTTATGTCAAAATATTTCTATATTCAAGAGAAATTTTAGGAGTCGAGTTCACGCACATGCGCAGAATTCATTCCTATTCAAAACATTGTGCTTTTAGATCAGAATGACACCACGTTAAAACTTTTAGTGGATAATCATAATGAGAGTCTTAGACCATTCAGACTCGCTGCGGGTACGAAGCGTCGTGGCCAGATCGGCAGCACGAGACATCTAGTTTTGCTGGTCTTGAGTTCGAGTCTCGAAACTGAGAACTTTTTAAATATATTTTTCTTTTCTTTTTTTACATTTTTTTTAGATATTTTTATCCTTTATTCCCACACTTACTACGAAGGTTTCCAAATCTTATACTACTAAAATAAAATTTTATGTCAAAATATTTCTATATTCAAGAGAAATTTTAGGAGTCGAGTTCACGCACATGCGCACAATTCATTCCTATTCAAAACATTGTGCTTTTAGACCAGAATGACACCACGTTAAAACTTTTAGTTGATAATCATAATGAGAGTCTTAGACCATTCAGACGCGCTGCAGGTACGACGCTTCGTGGCCAGATCGGCAGCACTAGCCATCTAGTTTTGCTGGTCTTCAGTTCGAGTCTCGAAACTGAGAACTTTCTCAATATATTTTTCTTTTCTTTTTTTAAAGTTTTATTTTAGATATTTTTATCCTTTATTCCCACACTTACTACGAACTTTTCCAAATCTTATACTACTAAAATAAAATTTTATGTCAAAATATTTCTATATTCAAGAGAAATTTTAGGAGTCGAGTTCAGGCACATGCGCAGAATTCATTCCTATTCAAAACATTGTGCTTTAAGACCAGAATGACACCACGTTAAAACTTTTAGTTGATAATCATAATGAGAGTCTTAGACCATTCAGACGCGCTGCAGGTACGAAGCTTCGTGGCCAGATCGACAGCACGAACCATCTAGTTTTGCTGGTCTTCAGTTCGAGTCTCGAAACTAAGAACTTTTTAAATATATTCTTCTTTTCTTTTTTTTACATTTTTTTTAGATATTTTTATCCTTTATTCCCACACTTACTACGAACTTTTCCAAATCTTATACTACTAAAATAAAATTTTATGTCAAAATATTTCTATATTCAAGAGAAATTTTAGGAGTTGAGTTCACGCACATGCGCAGAATTCATTCCTATTCAAAACATTGTGCTTTTAGACCA